>NC_088920.1:4735000-4950000 GCF_038396675.1 Hydra vulgaris
AAACTATCTTCCATTATCTCATAGACCAATTTATTGTTTTTAATAATGTGTTCTCGTAAAAAATATAAAAAAATATTTGCATACAAATCTGTCATTGTAAAGAAAGAATTTGAATCTATTTTTTTTGAATCACTTATAATTTTACACATCGAAGACAAATAAAATGGAACAGATGCCATGGCTTTTGCAATCGGAGACTCCTTTAATGTTGTTTTTACAACTTCTTTTTTTTCTTCCACAACATGATTTTCTACATAATTATTTATTCCATTTTCATTAAACCCCATTATTTGAATGGTTAACTTATCGCTATGTTTTGCAGAGAGACTTTGGTACTGATCTATTGCATAAACTCTACCAGCAATAACATGTTTGTATTTTTGAACTTCTTTTAAAGCATTAACAATAGGATAGTTACAAGTTAAACTTGAATTTAATAACTCATTCATATATTTAAATTCATCTAATCCATCAATTATAAACAGTGCAGTATGATTACTAATGTTAATGTCATTAACAACATCTTTGTAGAAAACATTTAGCAATTCATTAATATTAGAAATATTTTGATGTTGATTAAGCCTCCTACATTCCAAATAAAACACAAGCTCAACATTTTTCCAAATTAAACCATTTGACCAATCAAGCAAACATTTTCTAAGCAACCATGTTTTTCCAATACCAGCTATTCCAGATATTAATATTACTGATTCTTCTTTTGTAAATATTTCACTATATGGAATTGGTGTATAGTTCATTTGCTTTTCAAGAAAATCTTTTCGTTCAACACTAAAAACAGCATCCACTTGAGCATTCACTGCATTAACAACACATAGATCAATAAATTTTTGAATCAGATCAACATTTGCAGATGCTTTTAATAATGGTTGAAGTTCACCAATTTTCCCATAATATTTAAGATAATATTTTTTTAGTTCAGCTGACATTCTCAACAAATCTAAGTAAAATAAAAAAATTTCTAGTAATGTCATCATCATGATTTTGATAATGCTCATGATCATGACCATGATGATCATTGTTACTATAATTTTATATAAATGTAAAATATTTATTATAATAAACTTGACATAAAACTTTTTATAAATCTAATGAATCTAAATAGTTTCTTGTGAAATTATTTTAACTGATATAAAATTAAAAATACTTTTAACAAACTTTTTATTTAGAGTTACTAAATGGATCCAAAATTGGAGTTTTGATAGTATTTTGTTATAAATTAAAAAAATAAACAATCTAGTTTAAATAAAATATTGTTCTTGTATTATTATTTTTTTTAATTAAACGTATTTTAACTTATAATTCATAATAAATTTTAAAAAAATTTATAGCTTTATATTTCTTAGTATACTTAAATAATTATTTTTATCACAATATTTTTAACGAACAATTTTTATCAGAAAGCAAACTACAAAACTTTGTGACAAATCTGGAAGACAAGGTGAAAACTCTTTCTGCTTGCAAGGAAGTTGCTTGAATTCTGTGGATGGCTAGTTCAAATTTCAATACTGCTTCCGATTTCACACCAGTTACTTCATACTCTTTTAACTAATCCGTGAAGGTCTTGTTTTTTTTTGGATTTTTAACTGCTGATTGATTTTGATTTAAAACTTCTTGAATTTGGCAAAAAAAGATGTTGATTGTGATGGTTCTCTTTTTTTGCTTTTAGCAAGATCATCTGATTTTGGTTGGAAACTATTTTCTTTTGTTGTAAATAGTTGATCAAATAAAATTGCAGCATAAACTTGAATATCTTTTTTGGAAAAGTAAAAAAATGTGTGGTTTTTATTTTTAAATAAATTGGGATTTTGCAAATAACGACTCAATGATACTAACATAATATTTTTACAATTTTTGTATCTGAAGATTAATGCCTCTGCAAAATTAGAACTGATGTCAGTTTCTACAACCTTCAATTTCCTTGCTAACATTTCCATAACAATGTCACACTCCAAAATTGTTGTATTTGGCTTTTCCAAGCGAAGTGCAGCATCAGCAATGACTTCCAATAAGTCAGACAGCGATTTTAAAAAATTCAAGTCAATTTTATTTAACATATTTAAGCAGTTTAGTTCTTCAAGTGTTTTTTTTTTACAGCTTCTAAGCAACCCAAAAATCTTTTAACCATCTGAAAAACACTGTTCCATCTATAGTACAGTTGTTGAACAACAGTCTTTTGTCATGCATGGATCCGTGAATTTTGTTTATTTTTCTTTTAAGAATGCATATCGAAACAATGAATATTTCAAAAACTTAATTAGTATTCGAAGTTTTTGTAGACTTTTTTCGATATTTTCTTCATATTCAATCTCATTCTCCGAATAGTCAATAAGAAAATCTCCTTCAGTCTCTTCATCAGCTTCCGTTACTGTTTCAATATCCGATTCAGTTTCATTGTTCACAATTTTGCGACAATCTTTTTTATCGTATATCAAATCACAAACAATCAAATGAATTGAATGATCGGGCAGATCTGATGTGGAAACTTAAATATGGTACCCAATTTCACCATCCACCTACAGCCATCTGTAGTTTTACCTGCAATATTTTCAATACTTGTACAAAATTCTTTTAATTTTTCCATTATCAAAATGTTTAACGTTTCGGCAGAACTAGGAGATGACAATCTCACCATTCCTAAACAATACGTTATTGTGTAATGAACATTTAAATTGTAGTATCTTCTACCTCTATTGCTACACCATTCGCCACCCGTTAGTCCAAATTTTTCTTCTTTTGGTTTCAATGCAGCCAGTTCAGCGATCATTAAATATTTGGCTTCAGCATGAAACATCTTAATTTTTTTTTGCAATTGTGGACGCTGACTTGAGCAAACTATGCCCATAATTTTCAAAAAGCATTCTTAGTATTTCAGATTGAGTTATGGACCTAATCGAATATCAATCAAGAGCTGTTAACTTTGCAAGAAGATAGTTTAACAGCATCTTAGTCAAAACTGGTCTGGAACTGGATGGTTTTAAAACTATTTTCTCGCAACTTTTGACGTGTCCAGTTAGGCCGTTTGTACTGCTTTCTGGACACGCAATGCTAGCATGACATTTTTTACTATCTCTGTATAAGTATTATAAGTTAAATAAGTTAAAAACGTATCTCGCTATTTTAAGACCAGTTTTTGTATACATTATAAATAATGATCTTGACCTAATACTTATTTTGTAAAGGTAAACTATTGAATAGTTAAAATATATTACCTAGTATCACATACGCATAATATTTTAAGAATTTTACTTTATCTTTGCTTTAAAATTAAAATACTCTTGCTTTTTTGACAAAAAAAGGAATTTTATTATGCATTATAATTTATTTTCGTGGATTTAAAAAAATACTATTATTAAAACTTACTATTATACTCAAAAGAGTTTTTGAAATAATACAATGGTAAAGTATGACTATGTTTTATTATATGGTTTTGAATAGAATAAGCTTTTTTTTGAGGTTTTTTCCACCACCACCACCTGGCCCACTGTGCATTACCAATTGCTTTGCGATGTAAATTAGTGTTGTTATTGAACAAAGAGAACTCTAACATTTTAAAAACAACAAGAACTATAGTAAAAGCAGCGTAGAAACAAAAAAAGAATTTAATTATTTTAGGATTAAAAATTGATACTTTTTAAAAACTTTGTTGAAATTCCGTAGAAGTCTCTCGCTTTCTCTCGATCTCAGAAACTCCGAAAAAAATACGACGAGACAGAGTTCTGAATGAATCCATTGGAGTTAATGTTAATATATTTGAAAAACTTTTTATTTGTTGTTTTGTTATTATTTGTTATTTTATCTGACAAAATTTTTACTTTGGCTTCAAATTATTACTTCTAACTTTATTTTTAATAAAATTGAATGAAGTTATGACTTCTGAAAAACTTTCAAATATGAAATCTATTTAAAGTATCACCTTTAACAAACTTCTTAACAATGGCTCTTACACAACTTTTTTCTTCGCACAGTGGTCTTGATTGCAAGTTTCATGTTTTAAAGTTAAGGTGATGTGAGAGGGACATAACCCCAATAAAAAAAAGTAAATAAATAAAAAATTGTCTCCTAAATTGTAATGGTCTCCTTATCCTTGGAGAGTTGACTTACTAATTTAATAGACATAAATAACATTAAAAAACAAATAAAAAAAGCACGCTTATACAAATTAATCTTTTCATCTACTAATTAAAGTACTTTGATTACTTATAATAATTAAAGTACTATTATTAGTAATTTCATTTATTTTTATATTTTATTTATTATTAGTAATTTTATTACAAATAAAGTTCTGAAATTGTTTTATTTACAACATATTGAAAAAACTATATTTTCTAGAACTTGTTCTAGGTTCTGGTAAAAACATAATGTTTGAAAAAGTTGAAGAAATACAAGTTGAATGGCAAAAATAAAATGATTAAAGATGCAGTAAATTTATCTCTTCAATACTATAAACAATCTTAAGTTATATATTAAGTAACTTTTTAAATCATTGTTAATTTATTTTTATTACGTTTGCAAAACTTTTTTACTTCTTCAATAAGTGATTTATCATTTTTTACTAATGTCTTCAATAAGTGATTTATCATTGAAATTATAGTTTTTTATGTTACTTTTATTTTTCCAGTTAGATCTTTGATGACATGTAAGCTTCTAAGTAACTTAAAACGTTAATAGCAAAAAAAAAGAAGATGTTTTGAGATATTGGGGGCCCAAAACAAATTATATAAATTCGTTGGTTTAATAATTTTTAAGCATGCTTTTTTCTTATTTTAGCATTTTAAGTAGATTTATTGGATTCTGCATCAAAAAGCATAATAAATGTTTATTTTCATATTTTTGCTGTTATTTGATTAAAATAAACGTTTTTTCAAAAACTGGGTCATTTTAGGAAACTTATAAAAAGTCAATATAAAAAGTCAGTATAAAAATTGATAACTGCTAAAAATTTTCAGCTGAAATTTTCCACGCAATGTTTTTTTAAGAATACTCAGGTCGTTATTTTGTACAAAGAGAACATTTCTATAAGACAGATAGCCAAAAAGCTCGGTATTTCACATTCCACTGTTGTAGCTATTGTAAAGAGAAATCAAGAGCTGAAAAGTTTTAACTCTCGTTCACGCGCTGGGCACCCGAAGGTTACAAGCAACCGTATGAATAATGCTATAATAAAGGTAGCAAAAAAATCACCAAGAGCATCCTCAAGTGCCATTAGAGGCAAACTGCCTGGATCACCATCCAAGAAACCAAACAGTCGGACAATACTCTGACGATTATTTGATGCAGGCTTGAAATCTTACCGACCAGCACGGAAGCCGAAGCTTTCACCAAAGAATATTCGCGATCGCATAGCTTTTTGTCAGAAGTACAGGTAGTGGACACCAGCCCAGTAGAAACAAGTGATGTTTTCAGATGAGACAACATTCACGCAATTCTACTCATTTTGTAGACATGTCAGACGCCCACCAAATCAGAGGCATAATCCAAAGTACGTTATACCAACAGTCAAACAGGCTCCAAAAGTTATGGTTTGGGGAGCAGTCTCTGGTAGCGGTCGTGCCGGCATTTGGATTATGCCTAAAAATACAACGATCAACGATTGGTGCTGTTTACTTGAGTATACTGATGGATAAGCTGCCACCATTTGTACCAATACATGGCATCACTCATTTCCAGCATGATGGCGCACCTTGTCATGGTACCAAGGCTGTTAAGGACTGGCTGCGCTCTGAAAACATCCCGCTACTGGAACCTTGGCCAGGCAACAGTCCAGATCTCAATATTATTGAGAATGTTTGGACTGTAATGAAGCAGAAGATTGCTGCACATAGCCCAAGTTCTGAAGATGACCTCATCAACTGGATTAAACGCGTGTGGGTGCAGGAGATTACACCGGACTATTGCAAGAAACTGTGTGAATCGATGCCAGGACGTATTGAAAATATTCTCAAAAATAAATGCTGTTTAACCTGTATAGTGTGAATAAACATTCAAAATATATTTACTGATTTATAATTTACTACTTGTTTTTCTAAATTTTGAGTGTTTTTCGTAGAAAATTGCAGTGGTCGCAAACTTTTGTCCATGACTGTAGTAGGCTTTTTAAATTATAGTTGTTATGTTTTAGAAACCATTATATAGTGTCAGTTCAATATATTTTAACTAATTTAAATACAATTAATATTACAATTTATATAGGGTCAGTTCAATATATTTCAACTAATTTAAAGAAAAATTATGTGGCACACCATCTTTGATTTTTCTGTTTTTTATATTCTTTATCTCTATTATTTCAATAGGTTAAACTTGAAAGTTCAGAGTACAACAGTTCCAAAGTACATAGTAAAAAAAATGGATGTTTTCATATGGAACTGCTCACAACTTACAATTTTCAAAACTTCTGTCAACTGTTTTCTTCTTTTTTAACTTATTTTTGTTTTCTAATAACAATCAAATTAATATTGGTTGGTTGCAGTTGAGAGTGAATTAGAATAAATATTAATTAAAAATATATATGACAATCTGCTTCAAAATACTGAGGCAGTTTTTAGTAATGTTTGAAAAATCTATTCAAAATACTGAGGCAGTTTTTAGTAATGTTTGAAAAATCTATTCAAAATACTGAGGCAGTTTTTAGTAATGTTTGAAAAATCATTCTGAAAAAAGAATACTTACTAGTTTAGAAGAACCAACTTGGGAATTTTTGCTTTAGTTAATTAAGTTTTTGGATTTTAAATATGTTTTCGGATTTATCAGATTTAAATTTATTTTTAGAGTTCTCTATATATCCGAAATCAAATCAGCTGATTATACACAGCTAAATGATTTGAGAATGTTTCTGCTAATTATATCATTTTTTAGTCTTTATTCTGTTTGTGTCAGGTGCTTACGAAAAGTTTACAGTTATTTCAAGTATCTAATAACAACCAATATACATTAGTGTCTAGTTAGTGATATTTTTCCACGTTACATCAGCCTGAGCTCAAAAACACAAAAAGGTTTTATTTCTACAAGCTTGGAAAAGAAGGCATGTGATTTCACGTCATAATATGACCATCCGAATACTATTTGATTTTGAAAACTTGACCACGGCCATTAATATGTTTTGAAAAATTTTGTACATTTAAAAAAGCACTAGAAAATCTTAACTCAACTATGAAGAAACTTAAGATAAAAAGTTATTGTAAAAGATTGATTACTGAGTGAGCAAATGATTACTGAGTCGAATTTAGCAGCAAGTTTAAAAACTAGAATTCGAAATTTTAATTTACATAATAAAGTTCATCAAGACTTCTTTTAAAGTTTAACACTGACTTATTAAGTTCCGCATCAAACAGCAAATTGTTTCAGATTGGAATAACATGATTGGTAAAAAAATTCACTCTACTTGAGTCTCAGAAGTGTATCTATATCTAGAGATCTCAGAAGTGTATCTATGATTGTGGATATTGTCACAAACACTTCCAGCTGGTCCAGTTGGTTGTAAAGTTCCTTAGGGAAGATACTGTATTTAGCTGATAAGAACTATGAAGACATTTAAAAAAGTTAATTAAACCGCTTCTTTCTCTTCTCATAGACAAGGTTGTTAAATATATCTATTTAATCTTTCCTCATAAAGAGGCTCTGAATATCCTGGAATAAATCTTCTTGCTCTATGTTGTACTCCTTCAATAAGATTAACGTCTTTTTTAAAAATGGATTTCAAGTAGAAGACGCATATTCTAGATGAGGGTGCACTAGCGAAACAAAAAACAACCATTTAAAAATGAAAACATGTATCGGATAAGATCTTAAATTATATTTGCTTTAGAAACACGCAGATATATGATGACCATATTTCAGATGGCTTTTAAACATGATACCAAGATCATTTACACAATCCACATTACTCAATTGATTATCAGAAATTCAATACTTATTGATATTTTTATTTAATTTATTACATTTATTGACATGCATTATTTTATTTTTTTAACATTTTTCTATATTTAATTGCATAATCCAGTCATTGCACCAATCAAAAATAGAAACTTATGCCATCCTGTAGATCATTACCACTGTTATCACGGATTATAAGGAAAACTTTGAAATCATCAGCATAGCGCTTGCATTTATTTTTTAGTTTGTTTTTAAGATCATTGATATAAATTAATAACAAAATTGGTCAGAACATAGTGTTGCGTACACCACTTAAAACACTAAGCCACGTAGAAGCAATGTCTTCAAGAACAACTCTCTATTTGATAAGAAAGACTCAATCCATTTAAGAATAAATCCCTTTATACTGTACATTTCAATTTTTAATATAGGTTTTCTATGGTGAACTCTGTCAAATGGTTTAGAAAAGTCAGTAAAGAGGATATCAATAGGATAATCTTGATCCACTACTAGAGTTACAATATCTTGGTTTTCAAGTAAATTTGTAAAGCAAGATTTACCTGGTAAAAAACCATGCAAACTATTTGAAAGCAAACTTTTATGGTTAAACTAAAAAAGTGAAAATAATCTTTGAAGAGGATGCGGAACTGCTTCACAATACTGCTGATGAAGATTAGTGAGTGTGCTTTTAAATTTTAATTTAAACCCACTGTGTGTTTTTATTCTGTATGGGCTTTTGGCATGTTGTTTGTTTATCCGTAAGTCACTTTATATATTTGTATGTTTGTGTTCTGTATGGATCTCTGGTTAATGATTATTAAAGAGCATTACAAAAATAGTTAGTAATCTTACTCTTACTCAACGTAACACATTCTTATATAAGAAAAAAAAATGAAAGTTAAACATAAATAATAAATTAAAAATATAGTTAAACAAATATAATAAATTAAAAAAAAACTCAAACTTGTTTTTATTACACTTTTTAAGTGAACAAAACTCGCAGATACGCAGATTGTAAAACCACTCCCAGGACAGACAGAATTATAAGAGATATTTGTATGGAAAATAGAAAAAAATCATCCCTCTTGCTGTCAAAACTTGTTCAAGAGTCTGGAATACAAGTTTCGGAGCGCACAGTGAGGAGACGGCTGGCTAAAGTTGCTTTAAAATCACACAAACCAGCTAAAAAACCAAGGCTAACTCCAGCAATGATAAAAAAGAAATTGCAATGGGCAAAAAATCATAAGTATATGACTATTGGAGATTGGAAACAAGTAAATTTATCAATTTTGAAAAAAAGATTGTTAAAAAGTGTTTAAATGTTGACATAAACTTAATTACACCCACACTATGATGATTGTTTCAGGTGAGTTTTTTAGACGAATCAACTTTTGAGATCTTTTTTGAGACAAAGCCACCTTCGTCTGAAGAAGACCAAACGAAAAATATCACCCAGATTGCATTGTACAAACTGTTAAACATCCAACTAAAGTTATCGTATGGTCAGTTATCAGTGATAAAGGCACAGGAAGACTTTATATTGTCAATGGGATGATGAACCAAACACAGTATCAAGAGGTTATGAAGAGCCAACTTATCCCCCAAATACAAGAATGGTTTCCAAACAACAATACATTTGTTTATGCATGATAGTATTCCATGCCATAAAGCTAAAAGGATCACAAACTTTCTTAAAACAAAAATATCCCTGTTTTAGATAGGCCAGGGAACTCTCCTAACCCAAATCCGATTGAGAATTTGTGGAACATTCTCAAGAAGGAAATCTCTTCCAAGGTTTCAACAAACAAAAGTAATTTGATTGAAAAATTACTCTATCATTGGCACCACAATAAAAAAATTAAGACAGCAGCAATAAACTGCATTGAAAGTCAGACCGAATAGCAAAAGTCATTTTATTAAAAGGACAAAATATTATTTTTTTATGACTTGCAATCAAAAAGAGTAAATGTTTGTTAAAATGTGTGTATATTGATTTTGAAATATTATTTTATTATTAAGGAAACATGTTTTATCAATAAAATATATCTAATATTGCAACTGTACTTTTGGTATACTTTTTACAAACCCTTGAAGTTAAAAATACAAAAAAACTGTAAGCGATCACAATATTGTGGACAAGGATTGTAGATAAGTCATAAATGTTTAACAACAAAAAAACATTCATAACAGATGGGATTTGTTGCTGTTAACTACCAAAATAAAGAGCTATTTATTATTACTATATAAACTGTGATACTGCTACATCTAGGAATTATAACTTGGTGAATTCAATTAACATCTTTTTATTTTATTTTATTGTGTTAACACTTTTGAAGTCAGGGTGGCCACTACAAAAAAATCTTTAAAAAATGGCAGTAAAAGTAAAAGCACATTTTTTGAAATATATCTCAAAACAATAGCATCACAACATTAAACTTGAGCAACAAGAAGACTTCACCTTGACAACAAGCTATCTTCTTGTTAATGATATTACCATCGAAATGGGGTCTTATTTATAGTTTTAAATAAGAATAAAACAGTTAATTTTTGCTTTGTCTATATCAACCTTAATAAATTATATAAGAAATTTATTTAAAAAAATCTAGATAAAAACTTAATATAGTAATACAAGAAATTTTTGTTATTCATCAGTGAATTATTAAGTGAGCATTGCATAAAAAATATTGTTTTAAAGCGACCAATGAGATATGAATTTAATTAAGCCAGTAGCACAATGAACAAAATGAATGATTAGTAACAATAATAAAATAAGCAACTGAAGTAAACATTAAAAACGTATATTTAATGAAAAAAGTTGAAATTTAAATGAAAAAGTTAAAATTTAATGAAAGGAAATTATTTAACATGAAAAATTTTCCTATTTTTAAAGCAAACAAAGAGTAAAACAATTTAAATAATTACCTTTTTTGGAAGAAACATTGGAATTTTTGTTTGGTGAACTTGAAATCTCTAAAAAATATAAAGTTCTTACTCATAACTAAAACTTTAAATAAGAACATGGAGTTGAAAAAAAAAACAACACTGAAAATGTAGAACTATATAAAAAAAAAATCTATAAGGGTCATCAACTCATTCCCGCAAGGCCTAATTACAAAGGTATGAAACTACAAATGTATGAAATTACAATTTTTTTGTTTTTTTTTGTTTGTAATTCACCTCCCAAATGCCAAGAAGGCCACTACAGATGAGGAGGCTACTTGTGGTTATAACCCTCTCCCAACTCTACAACTCCGAAACATGAACCTTGACAAACAAGTACTACCAGGAACGTGGGGGGAATCGAACTCAGAACCTCTCGCTTATGAAGCGAGCGCTCTACCACTACACCACTACTGCATGTATGTACTACAAATGTATAAAACAAGTATGAAACTGAAAAAACTCAAAACAAAAACAAATGAAACTGCACCCGACAAACTGAGCAAAAAGGAAATAGTGTTGTAAATTTACAAAAAGCTTAATAATTTATCAAAATCATTCAACTTTATCCATGACTTTATCAAAACTATATTTAAGACATTGAAAGTGTTTTTAAAAATGCTGAGAGCTTACGGAAAATCAGGTCAGGCAGCTTGCCAAGACTAGATGTCTAGCTTTTACATAAAAGAATACTTATAAAAATAATACTTTTTCCTTCATAAAAACCTGACAACAAAAATCCTAGTTAAGTATGTTTTAAAAGAGCTTTTTACTGCTTGTCATTTACTCATCCCAATGCCAATATCTAGGTATGTATATATGACCTAACCCAATCCCTAACAAATTGAGTTTGCCCACCTGCTCTGGCAACATAAATGTGACTCATCTGAGATGATTACCTGCAATTAGTACATAACTGGGTTAATATTAGTTAAGGGTCTTGTAAAATCCTTACCTAAAAAGAAAAACACCGATGCTTAATTCTCACTAAATTAAATAAATTCTCCCTCTCCTAAAATTAACATTAGTGTTGTAATTCTCTCTAAAATAAATAAATTCTCCCTCTCCTAAAATTAACATTAGTGTTGTCCATGTAGGAAAAACAACAGCACTTTAATGATGGTTACAGCGCCAAGTGTTGTTTCTAACAGTTCAGTGAATTAAACAGAGTATTGTTTCTAACAGTTTATTAAATATTTTACTAGCTATTGGTGAAATACTGATGAAATGCTCACTCTTAATTGTTAATGATCTTCTGATTGTGTTCAAGTAATCCATAAATGGTGAACTGTTTAGTGGAGCAGACAAAATGAGTTTAGACATAATGAGTCACTGAAAAAAAAGCATAATGATGCCTGCTTTTTAATGATGCCAGCTAAAGTCACATAATATGCTCACTCATTATTTTGACATAATTTTGTACAAATTGTAGCATTCCTACCCACCACTTGTAGGCATCTAATACATCCCTGGTAGTGCTGTGCTCAACTTGCTTCGTTGTGTAGCAGCCTTGTTTGTCAAGGTTTGTGTTTTGGAGTAATAGAGTTGAGAGAGGGTTGTAACCATAATTAAAGTACCCTCCTTGACCATAGTGACATTCTTGACCTTAGGGAGATTTGACATTAAAAAAAAATTTCTACCCACTCAGAAAATAATTTTACAAGAAAAAAAAAAATGAAATTTATAAACGCTGGCAAAAAAAAGGGGATTGTTGAGGCATAATCTAATCTTTTTAAAAAGAATATGGATTAAATTGGCAAGATCATACAACTAGAAAGAATAATATCTGAGAAATAAAAACATGGATAAATGAAACATTCTACCAACACAAGTAAAACTAACATGTGAATTATTTTGTAAAAAACACTCAACTTACAGACATACACAAAAAAAAAAAAGATGCGGTAGTGGAGTAACTCCTTCAATAACTCTCTGCAGTTACAAGGTGGACAAAAAGAATCTCTTTTAGAGATTTTGCATAACAAAATCTCTGAGAGAGTGACAAATTATTTAAAATATGTTCTTAATTAAACTTTAAATGGGAAAATTATTTTATGCAACATAAAAACTCTTTTTAGGTATTTTTAATGAACACAGATCACTTGAAATACTTTTAACTTTTCCAAAAATTTCTGAGTGTATTTTGCTATTGATTTATGAAAATTTTTTAAATTTTTTAAAAAATTATTCTCTTTTTCACAAATTATTAGCAAAAAACACTTTGAAATTTTTGGAAATTTTAAAGAATATTTACGTGAATTTCTGGAATTCACTTAAATTAAATAATTTTAATGAAAGATTTACAGCATTTAGTGAAATGCTGAATGAAAGATTTACAGCATTTAGTGAAATGCTAAAATCCAGAACCTTTCAATAAAATATGTGGAAATAATGTGAAGAAACAGGGTAAGGAGCCCAAAGGATTCAGTACATACATTGATTTTGGAACAAGATAATAAAAAGTAATATTATATTAACAGAGAGTTTGGATTGAGCAGCAATATGGTCAGGTTTAGTAGAAAATTTTTAAATTTTCTATTTTATCATTTTACTTCTGACAAAGGAAGTATTATTTACAATAAACATGTTTTAGTCAAATTTTTAATCTGTTTTATAAAAATTATTATATTTTTTTCAAGTAATCATTTCTTTCTTTAATTATGAATTTTTAATTTATTCATATAGATACATATAAAGAGGCTGAATCTACCAACAGGTGTAAAATATCAGAGTATTAACAGTTTAATGTTGTGCATGGAATATGTCCCTGTTAATTTTGATGTGCCACACAAGAAGTCCTAAGTTACAACTTCAGGTTAACTAGCAGGACTTAGACAATTGCATAGCTAATTGCTTAGAATGCCAGGATCTATCTACGAATAGAACAAGTTATTTTTAAACTTAAATCATACCTAAAGTAATCTAAAACATTAAACATAAAAAATCAATTCTACCAGCTAACTGATTCAATTTTAACCTTTCAAAAAACTATGTGGTCTATGAAGCGACCTTCCATCAGTTAAATCTTATCCCTTGCCAAATTCACCAGACTTGCTTAATCATTGTAAACCTAATTTAAACTCAACTGTACTTTTATCTGATCTCAGTATTGATAAATACTATCCTTTGATTTGCAAAGATTCCAATAGCTACACTTTAATTTTTTTTAACATCATTGCATCCAACAAGGCTGCAAACAACCAGAATTGATTAGAATTGTTTTATAAGTAATAAATTTAAATATATTTGACCATATTTTTTTGTGGACATTGTGCCAGCATCGAAAGTGTTTGAAGCAAATGAACTGTTGCCACATGATATTCTAGCTACAATCAACTGGACAAATTTAGAACTGGAACTGAAGCTTGAAGAAATTAATACGGATTTAGAACTTTTAGATTGCTATGTATCACGTTTCATGGTTATTGATGGCAAACATAACTTACCTGAAACACTGTCTGGTCAGTTTAATAAAGCTGGGGACAAACGAAAACATCATAGTAGTAGGAAATATACAATAGTAAATTTAGATACGACTTTGGTTGATGTAGATCAAGCATTATGCTCAGTCAGAAATATTAACAGAAATGTTATACCCAGACATTTAAATACTTTAAACAGCAGGTTTATTACCATGAAGGAAGAGTCTGAGATTTATCACGCCATGCAGTTTATCAATCCGCAGAACTGAACTGACAACAAAGAGTTTGGTGTGGACGAAATAATGTTTTTGTCCACGCATTTCAAAACACCATTAGAACATTCAAATTTTAATAAAAAGTTAATTAAAGAGTAGAATCTAAAAAAAGTTTCTATTCTTGATTCATGCAAGAACAAATCTTGAAGATTTGTTCTTGAATGAATCAAGAATAGAAACTTTTTTTGATTAATGCAAAAACAAATCTTGAAGCAATGGTATGCAATGGCCAGACAAGAGAAATTCGGAGGTCAAAATTCTTGTACAAAAACTCGGTTTCCTGATTTATTAAAAATTATATCAATTATTTTAACGATTAAAAGGATCAAACTCAAGCGTGGAGCAATTGTTTAGCACAGTTACTAGCATATTATCAGATCAATGCTTTTCCATGAGTTACGATATGCTAAATGATAGCATTATGATATTAGGAAACCATGAAAGCTGGTCAAAAGATGAAATAATCCTCATAAAAAAGCGAGCAAAAGATATTTATTTGAATAAGAGACGCTTACTTCAGGTTGATGATGACCCAGATGACTATACAACAACAGCATCATAAATTCCAAATCAAGCTCTCGATGATGACGATGAAATAGGCAGTGCTGATGAAGATATGACTCACAAATTAGCAGCATTCAGTTTCAAAAATGAAAAAGAGGAAAGACCGCTGAAAACAGTTGAGGAGAAAATCTGTTACTTAACTTTCAACTAATTAATTTGAAGAAGAATTTCAAATTATTCTTGTGTTATAATCTACAAATTTTTTGACAATAAAAAAAGCTTTATTTAAATAAGAAATTATAAAAAAATATATTTATTAATTATTAATTAATTTACAAAAAAATTAATTATTATAAAAATATCAAGAAATATAAAAACTGTTAATCGTAAATATTAAGTTAACAGCGTTTTGAATACATATCAAAACAATGAAAGCAAAAAA
The DNA here is from genome assembly GCF_038396675.1 of Hydra vulgaris. Classification (NCBI taxonomy): domain Eukaryota; kingdom Metazoa; phylum Cnidaria; class Hydrozoa; order Anthoathecata; family Hydridae; genus Hydra; species Hydra vulgaris. The sequence goes on from NC_088920.1 coordinate 4,750,474, forward strand.
TTTTAGCCATGAATATATTCTTAAATTATTATAATTTTTTTTTTTGTTATTCACCTCCTCAAGGCAGAGAAGGCCACTACAGAAGAGGAAGCTACTTAATAGTGGTTATAACCTTCTCTTAACTATAAAACTCCGAAACACGAACCTTGACAAACAAGGCCGCTATACTATTATAAGAACTTATTAGGCACATGCGTTTTTGTTTGGTTGCGCGTTTTTTTTTTTAATAGCAATCTGGCACAATTTTAAAAAATAGCGATCTGGCACAAATAAAAAACAAGAAGTTAGAAAGTATAAAAAACTAAATTGTTGAAGTAGTATAAATGCGCTGTTATAGATACTACATCAAACATTGACGAATGAAAGTCGCATAACAAATAGAAAGCTTTTTATAAACACTGTCTTTTTCAATTTTCAAATTTCAAGATCGCTCTCGCAGCCCTGACCTAGAGCACGAGCGTGATATAACATGCTTGGCGATTTTCTTCATCACAAGCCGTATATATATATATATATATATATATATATATATATATATATATATATATATATATATATATATATATATATATATATATATATATATATATATATATATATAATATATATAATACATATATACATATATACAAACATACATATATCAGTAAATAGAAAAAAATAAAATAAAATATGATTCTTGTTTAGTATTGTTACCTCCAAATTTTGTCCTAATTTTACTCACAATATCTAAACGATCAAAAGCCATCAACTCTTTTTTTAATTGCTCCCAAGAAGGATTTCCATTTTTTTGCTTCCATTTTTTTAAAACATTATCAGCTTTCTCATAAGAATTTTTGTTATCAGATCCAATGTTATCAAGATCTGAATCACTTAGACCTAGGTGTCTTCCCCATCGCAACCAATCACTTCCAATATTATAGCTTACTTCACCATAACATTTTGAAATAAATTCATCAGAAACAAAATCATTACTAGACACTAAATATAAGAAATTTTAATTTTGAATGTGTAAAAAAAAAGGCAAATAAATTTATAAAAACAAAAAACAAAAGAAAATTGGTGTTTCTGGGTAAAAATGATTTTATACGGAATTTAAAAAAATTGATCAACAGATTAATTTATTAGTCATATTTGGTAATAACTATGATGTATTAAAAATGTTAAGATTCAAAATTTTGAAAACAAGATCTATAGCAATATAAAAAATAACAAACTCAAGTGAACACATTTAAACACATTTAAACACATTTAAAAAATAAAAATAGTTAAAGAGCCAGAACTTTCCTTCGCAAGAAACAAAATGGCATTAAAAATTGAAGGAAGAAATGTTTTGTTATTATCTTATTCAACAACTTATTTTGGAAAGTTGTTGTAACTTTAAACTTATTTTCTAATGTTATGAACACAACTTGTCTCGGCACTTGGAGATCCCTTTAACACACACACAAAATAAAATGGTACAAAATATATATAAATATTCAGATAGCCTGAAATATAAAAAAAAAAATTTTTAGAGTTGTTCTTTAAAAAAATCGTAATACTATGCATGTTGCTATAAGTATTAGCTTTAATTTAAAAAATCAAATAAAAATATAAAATCATTCGCAAAACTGTTCATAACCTGCTTTGTTAATAGAAGGATGAAAGAGATTTACTTTTAAAATAAACAAGTTTTATCTTAAACTAAAAACTTTTCTCAATAAACTTTTATAAAAAATCAATCAAACAACTAATCATTTCCTCCTTCCTAAACTTATGAGCAAGTGTGATTTTATATTCTCATTACAAGCTGATTAAGAGTTGTTATTTGTGTCTAGTAGTTTTAAATATTCCATTTTGTGTTTTACGTTAAGAAAGTGATCCTAAACAAGCCCTGTACATATATTTTTTCATTATATTATTTGAGCCAATACAATACGGAAATACTGGTATTGTGTTGGCTCAATACTACTTAAAAAAGCCTGGTTATACCAGTAATTCGGTATCAGATTACTGGTATAACAAGTAATCTACTAGTATTAAATGAACTATTACATACATACATACATACATACATACATACATACATACATACATACATACATACATACATACATACATACATACATACATACATACATACATACATATATACATACATACATGTTTTTCAACATTTCCATATAACAATATTTTTAAAACTTTTAATCAATTATTTTAGTTAAAGTTACATAATATTAATGATGTTTTACATACATAGTTTAATTATCTGAAACCAGATCTGATAGTTTGATCGTCAACTAAAAATCTTGAAATCATTAAAAGTAAAACTTTAAGTACTCTTTACATAACTACACTAATACCAACTAGTTATATAATTTGAAATTTGAAATGGTAATATAAATTTGAAATGGTATTGTGTAGTTATATAAAAAACGGATGCACCTTATAAAAAATATAAACATTTGGTGCCAATCTATCAAAGATAAATATAACATATGGACATTTGGTGCCAAACTATTCAAAGATTGTTATACATTAAACAATAACAGTTTATAACACTAAAAGGTTTCACAATCAAAAGGTTTCTTGGTTTTATTTATGATAAATATCTACTTTATGTCAGACATGAATCTGTGTTTTTTAAAAAGGTGGATTTGTTTAAAATGTTTTAAGCAAATTTGCCCTGTTAAAAAACACTGATTCATTTGTAGTTTAATGATTTATTTACAAATATAGTTTGTATGTAAATTTTATTACACCAAATGTCACTAAAAATGCAGAGCTCAAAGTGTAAAAAGAAATGCAACTAGCTTGTCCACCCCTGTTCCTGAATAGAATTGTGTTAATAATATTAACTGATTTTTAGGATTTCGCCATTACAACGTTTGCCGATTTATAATTTTAAGTTTCAAAATAAAATTATTAAACAAATAAAAAAATCAACTAAAAAAAACATAAACCTTCTTTTTCAACTGAGCTGCTAAATAGACTATTTTCCATTTTATCGTAGAAACCTTAAAATAGTCAAGACAACAAATTTATAAAAAGATAAGAAATATGCTTATACCAAGAAAATATCTTTATGAAAAAATATATAAAGTTAATATATTCAGGCCCATAGTAAGATGAAAAAGGCCCATAGTAAGGTAAATAGTTCTATTTTTAATTACTTTTAAAATTGCTGTTTTAGTTACTTTTAGAATATGTTATTTTACTTTTTTACTTTTAGAATGTGTTTTTTAACTTCTCTCGATGTTTATAACTAAACTTGATTTTATAATAATCTGTTAAATAAGTATTATATATAGTCATATATCAAAAACTTTGTTTATGGTTAACTTTTCACTGAGATTTACCAGTATTAAATGCTTATTAGGGATTCCAGAATCATACAAAAAAACTTTTTTTACAAAAAAAATGGTTTTGTACACACTAAATTTCTTGTATCACCTATGTTGAAAATAAAATATACAAAAAAAATTGGTCTCAGATCATTTTTACAACATAATTTTTTTTAAGAAGAGCTTTTGTATACAAATTTATGTCTATACTCAAAAGTCAAAAGTTAAATACACAAAAAAATAGATTTCAGTTTATTATAAGTGTTTACTGTAAAATTCTTATTTAAATTCGTTATTTAAATAAGAAATAATAAAAAATAAATTGATTTTCCAAAAAAAATTAAAAAATTATATTATTTATCAAAAAATTATCAAGATTTATAAAAACTGTCAATCGTAAATATTAAGTAAATGGCGTTTTAAATACATATTAAAACAACAAAAGCAAAAACTTTTAGCCACGAATTTATTCTTTAACTCTATTATAAGAACTTATGAGGCACTTCTATTTTTGGTTGGTTGCGCTTTTTTTTACTAATAATAGTTTAAAAAAATAGCGATCTGGCACAAACAAAAAACAAGAAGTTGGGAAGTATAAAAATCAGATAATCAGATCAAAAATCTTTTTTTTGTTCTTTAAGAAAATCAAAATACTATGCATATTGCTATAAGTATTGGCTTCTAATCGTAAAAACAAATAAAAATTATGCGCAAAAATGTTTACACCCTGCTTTGCTAATAGAATGATTAAAGAGTTTTACTTTTAAATTAAACAAGTTTTATCTTTAACTAGAAATTTTCATCAATAAATTTTTATAAAAAATCAATCAAACATCTTATTATTTACTCCTTCCTAAACTCATGATTTTATATTCTGATTACAAATATTAAATAAAAAAAAAAAAAAAAATTCCATTTTGTGTTTTACGTTAAGAAAGTGATCCTACACAAGCCCTGAAATATATTTTTTCATTATACTATTTGAGCCAACACAATATGGAAATACTGGTATTGTGTTGGCTCAATACTGGTACTTAAAAAAGCCTGTATCAGATGGTATAACAAGACTTGGTCGGGAAGCGGAAGCGATTGCTCTCAATTACTGACCACGAAAGTAATATTTAGTTGCGAAAAACTGGCCAGATTTTTTAATCACTTTGAGAAAAAAAAAGCGCAATAAAGATTGATTAGACCGACGAGAGATATTTACAAAAAAATAAACTAGAAAAAGAAAAGAACTTTTAACACGAAAAAAATTAAAGCAAAATAAATTATGTTTAGAACAAATATTTTCAAAACATCGCTCTTTTATAATTTTTTTGCAAAATTAAGCAACACTTTGTATATAATGTGCTTAATAAGGAAACAAATGTTCTTTTATTTATCAAAGAGTAATATATATAGTTTTTATTTATATACTTGTCTCTTATTTCTAGTGCTGGGTTAAGGAGGGTTGGGGTTAGAGGGGGCTACGGCCCCAGCCCCCCATTCCCAATGTTAGGGGCCCCAAAACAGTCAAGAAGACCTTTTTTTAAGTCATTTTTACGCTGTGGCACATAGAAAAAGGCCTCAAAAATAAAAATAGCCCCGACCACGAAAAGTACAACATGATTCTAATAAAACTAACGCTAGTTTATTTTTACTGACGCTAAATTATTTTATAAATAAAAATTTAATATTTTTAATAATTATTTTATGCTTTGTGTAGTTTGAAAAGTTTAGCATATTTGAAACAACTCTTCTTAGTAAGATGAACAAATGAAATAATTAAATCATTGTTTTACAGTAGAAATTAAACTAACTAGATAGAAATCAACTAAAAAGGTTAAAAATACTTTAAAAGAGGAATCAGATTGTACTAACTAGAAATAGCGGTATTGTGAAGCAGTGCTTTGAAATACCGGGGTATTGTGAAGCAGTGCTTTGAAATACCGGGGTATTGTGAAGCAGTGCTTTGAAATACCGGGGTATTGTGAAGCAGTGCTTTGAAATACCGGGGTATTGTGAAGCAGTGCTTTGAAATACCGGGGTATTGTGAAGCAGTGCTTTGAAATACCGGGGTATTGTGAAGCAGTGCTTTGAAATACCGGGGTATTGTGAAGCAGTGCTTTGAAATACCGGGGTATTGTGAAGCAGTGCTTTGAAATACCGGGGTATTGTGAAGCAGTGCTTTGAAATACCGGGGTATTGTGAAGCAGTGCTTTGAAATACCGGGGTATTGTGAAGCAGTGCTTTGAAATACCGGGGTATTGTGAAGCAGTGCTTTGAAATACCGGGGTATTGTGAAGCAGTGCTTTGAAATACCGGGGTATTGTGAAGCAGTGCTTTGAAATACCGGGGTATTGTGAAGCAGTGCTTTGAAATACCGGGGTATTGTGAAGCAGTGCTTTGAAATACCGGGGTATTGTGAAGCAGAGCTTTGAAATACCGGGGTATTGTGAAGCAGTGCTTTGAAATACCGGGGTATTGTGAAGCAGTGCTTTGAAATACCGGGGTATTGTGAAGCAGTGCTTTGAAATACCGGGGTATTGTGAAGCAGTGCTTTGAAATACCGGGGTATTGTGAAGCAGTGCTTTGAAATACCGGGGTATTGTGAAGCAGTGCTTTGAAATACCGGGGTATTGTGAAGCAGTGCTTTGAAATACCGGGGTATTGTGAAGCAGTGCTTTGAAATACCGGGGTATTGTGAAGCAGTGCTTTGAAATACCGGGGTATTGTGAAGCAGTGCTTTGAAATACCGGGGTATTGTGAAGCAGTGCTTTGAAATACCGGGGTATTGTGAAGCAGTGCTTTGAAATACCGGGGTATTGTGAAGCAGTGCTTTGCAATACCGGGGTATTGTGAAGCAGTGCTTTGCAATACCGGGGTATTGTGAAGCAGTGCTTTGCAATACCGGGGTATTGTGAAGCAGTGCTTTGCAATACCGGGGTATTGTGAAGCAGTGCTTTGCAATACCGGGGAATTGTGAAGCACCGCTAATGATGTTTAGTAAGGAGGCTTTTTAATTCTAATCAGTATTTAAAACATAAAAAAGTAACTTTAAGTTTAAGTATAATGAGTTAGAATGAGGGGAAGGGGAGAGGAAAAGGAATCCGAAATTACACTGAAAGTTTCAATATTTATTAGTTACTAGTTTGTTTTTTAACTTTTAAGGACGATTTTCACTTGAGTTTTATTTTTAGATTTAAGAAATAATTTTTTTGTTGATAACAAGTAAAAAAATGGGCTTGAAGGAGTGGCCTAATGAGCATATGGTGGACGAGAAAATTTTCTTAAAATTAATTAATAAACATCAGTCCCAACTACTTCTATTAAGTACCCGAGAGTACATAATAGATATATATATATATATATATATATATATATATATATATATATATATATATATATATATATATATATATATATATATATTAGTAGAAAATCACTTAACAAAAACTTTTTTCAATTTAAACTGTGATTCATCAACAAAGATTCCCAACTACTTCTATTAAGTACCCGAGAGTACATAATATATATATATATATATATATATATATATATATATATATATATATATATATATATATATATATATATATATATATATATATATATATATATATATATATATATATATATATATATATATATATATATATATATATATATATTAGTAGAAAATCACTTAACAAAAACTTTTTTCAATTTAACCTGTGATTCATCTACAAAGATTCATCAGAAATGAATGATCAAATTAATAAAATTCAATTTATACAAAAATTAAATTACACTATTATAAAAAGAATTCTTTAGAAATGATTACTTATGCTTTTTTTGAAATGTTTTTTTAAAAAAGGGTATTTAATGTAAATATTATTTAAACTCATTTATTTTTATAGTTTTTAAGGAGAAACTTATTTTCATGCCTACATTTAGAAAATAATTCCAATTATTTGTTTAATAAGCATTCTTGATTTGCATGTGTAATTATTTCAAATTTTTCTTGTAGGCATAGTATGCATTTTTTAGAAATATTGTTATATGCAGGCGCTGTTTTAAGGACGGACCAATTCAGATAAAATCTTTATTTCTCAATATTTTTTACTTTTAATTCCCATATATATTTTGATAGCATCGTATCTTTTAAATACTTTTTATTTTTGAAAGATTGCTTTGATTGCAAAACGTTTTTTCCATTAACCTTCTGTTAAGCCCATATATTGTTTATCAGGTACATTCTTAGAGGAAACAACACATTTATATACCACATTTTTTGATAAACAACTTCCACTCATTGGACAATTGTTTTTTTGTTTACAATTACAATTTTCTGTAGTTTTTTCATTTAGGATTTCTTTTTTGTTTAACAAAGCATTATTGTGACCTTATATAATTCTTTCCATACTTTTTGTGCAACTGTAGCAAACTTTAACTGTATTTCGATTAAAAAATTTTTTTTTTCATTTTTAATGAATCTTTATTGATGAAACACAGTGTAAATTGAAAAAAATTTTTGTGAAAAAATTAGTAAAAAAAAACTTATCCAACTTTTATCTTCTACTGGAAGTTTCACCATTGCTGGATCATCAGGAATCCAGCAATCCAGCAAGGGTGAAACTTTAAGTAGAAGATGAAAGTCAGATAATTGTTTTTTACTAATTTATTATTGCTCTGTTCTTTAAGAACATTGAGCACTCTATTTGTAAAATACACTAACATAATTTCCATATATATATATATATATATATATATATATATATATATATATATATATATATATATATATATATATATATATATATATATATATATATATATATATATATATATATATATATATGTAAATTACATTAGTGTATTTTACAAATAGAGTGCTCAATGTTCTTAAAGAATAGAGCAATAATAAAATAGTAAAAAACACTTATCTAACTTTTTTCTTCTACTGGAAGTTTCACCATTGCTGGATCATCAGGAATCCAGCAATCCAGCAAGGGTGAAACTTTAAGTAGAAGATGAAAGTCAGATAATTGTTTTTTACTAATTTATTATTGCTCAGTTCTTTAAGAACATTGATCACTCTATTTTTAAAATACACTAACATAATTTCTATATATATATATATATATATATATATATATATATATATATAAATTTATTCACACACACATATATATTCATTTATACATATACACACACACATATATATACATATATATATATATATATATATATATATATATATATATATATATCTCTATATATATATTTCTATATATATATATATATATATATATATATATATATATATGTATATATATATATATATATATATATATATATATATATTTTAAACATCTTTGCTTCCAACAAGGCTGCAAGCAGCCACTAATTAAAGTTGGAAGTTACTGAAAGAGAAAAGATGAAGATTGTAGAGCAAAATAACGATTGACGAACTACTTAAAAGATTGCAAATTATATGAATCAGGAAAGCAAGATGAAGGAAGCGAATTCCAAAGAACTAAAGTTCGAGGAAAAAAACTAGACGAATTTTTTGGAGCACTTAGGAACAGTCACAGAAAAAGAATGAGACTTAATTGAATGAGGAGTAACACGAGAATGAATTTTAATAGATGGCACAAGAGACGCTAATACTTTAGAGCAGTGCCCATAATAGTTTTTGTAGAAAAGAGAAAGAGAAGCAACATTACGACAATGTGATAATGGTTGGAGGTTGGCTGAAAGAGCAGGTCCAAGTATGTTTACAAAGCGTTTTTGCACCTTGTCTAAAAGAGAAAGGGCATTATTAGAAGATCCGCCCCAGATATGGCAACATTATTCCATACAAGGCCGGATTTGAGATTTATAGAGATAGAGAATAGAATCCGAAGTAAGAAAGTGACGAGCTCGATAAAGAGATGCAACCTTAGCAGATGCTAATTTTGCAACTGATTTGATGTATGGTTTCCAGGAAAGATTGGAAGTAAGAGTTAATCCTAGAAGATGTAGGGTAGATGTCTCATAGAGTACATCACCGTTCATAAATATAGGAAGATCTAAATTATTGCGATAAGGATTGGCTGAAAAAAATTGAGTTTTATCTGAATTAAAGTTTACCAGCCACTGTGAGCCCCATGCTGTAGCAGAAGTGAGATTCTTTTCAAGCTCAAATGCCCCCTCCAAGCAATCAGAGGGTGTTGGTTGGTTATCACGACAAGAATAAATGGTAGTATCATTAGCAAACAATGCCATCTTAGATGTGAGAATATCTGGAAGATCGTTAATGTAAATTAAAAAGAGTATAGGGCCAAAGATAGAACCTTGAGGATCCCCTGAAGTTACAGAATAAAAAGAATAGTGTTGTCCATCAAGGACAACTTTTATGCTACGATTGGAAAGGAAGGATTCAATAATCTTAAAGATGTTGCCAGATACACCATAAGAAGAAAGCTAATGGAGAAGACTAGCATGCCAAACTTTATCAAAAGCTTTTGAAATGTCAAGAGCGATGGCCTTAACCTCTCCACCTTCATCTAATGCACAATAAAACCTGTCAGTTATTACTGTTAGCAAATCAGCTGTAGAACGAGAAGATCGAAATCCATTTTGATGGTCAGAAAGTAAGTTATTAGATCCAAGATGAGAAATTAAGTGTTTGTTAATTAAAGATTCAAAAACCTTGCTTATGAAAGGAAGAAGACTTATGGGACGGTAGTTAGATGAATCAGATCGCTCTCCAGAATTTTTGAAAATAGGGATAACAGATGCCGCTTTCCAGCAGGCTGGAAAACAAGACTCTGATAAGCACTTGTTAAATAGTTTTGAGAGTATAGACGACAGATCCGGATAACACTTCTGCAAGACAATAACAGGTATTTTGTCAGGGCCACAAGCTGTAGAAGAGTCTAGACAGGATATCACTTTAGATACAGAAGCTGGAGTGATATGAATGTCAAGCAAATGGATCAACCTGTTTGTTGGCATTATCAGGTAGAACGCAACTAGTGGAATCAAGAGATGATATTGATAAAAAGTTTTTAGCAAACAATTCGGCTTTGTCTTTAGGTGAGGTGACAAAGTCTGAACCATGCAAGAGAGGTGCAATTATAGATTTGCCTTTATTATTGATATTATTAAAAATTCTTCAGAAGTTACGAGAGCCTAATTTTTGAGATGAGATGCGAGATTTCAAGACCTGAAAATAGCGGGTTTTGGCGTTAGACAAAACCTTTTTACAATTGTTTCTTGCAGTAATAAACAGACGTCTGTTTTCTGGAGAATTGTTTTGCTGATAAATATGGAAGTAACGGTTTCGATTGGCAATTGCAGCAGCACAGTTTGAGGAAAACCATGGCGGAGAGTGAGGCTTGACTTGGAATCGTCGAGAGGGAATAAAAGATTCCATGCCAGCCTGAATCCACGAAGTTATGTAAAAAGCACATTTGTCGACAGGAAGACAAAAGATTTCTACCCAAGGGCCATCACAAAGAAAATCACAGATAGAATCCCAGCCAGCTTTACTGTAGTTGTAAGTGGTTCGATAATAGGGGGATTCAGGTGATGAAGAAGAATGAGATATTAGTTTTAGAGAGATCAAACTGTGATCAGAAAAACCGAAGGGTGAATGTGGAGAAATTGAGCACTGGCTAGGATCAGAAACAAGACATAAGTCGAGTAGAGAAGGTAAATGATTCGGGTTGTCAGGAAAGCGAGTTGGAAAGTCGACTATTTGAGTTAGGGATTGAGAAAGGCAAAAGTTGAGGGCTTTAATGCCTGCAGAGTCAATGACACTAGAGCTAAGCCATTCAGAGTGGTGAGCATTAAAGTCACCAACAACAACTATATTAGCTGATGGTTAAAGAGAGAGGGCTTGGTCAATATGATCAGAAATAATGTCAAAAAGAGTGCAGTCTTGAGATGAAGGAGAGCAATATAGAACAAAGAGAAAGGCAATAGAGTGAAGTGGTGCTAAACGGAAGCACATGAAAGAATAGTTTGTGGATTCAAACCAAGTTTCACGACAAATGGGTGAATTCTTACGAATGTAAATGCCGAGGCTATTGGAGTCTTTATGAATTAAAGGAAGATAACCATCAACACAAAGATCACAAGATGGGACAGCCGAACTCAAATTAGTCTCACAAAGAGCAAGTAGGTCTGGTGAACTTTGCAAGAGATAAGACTCAACAGAAGAAAAGTTACTTCGAAGACCACGAATATTAGTGAATGATAGGTTTAGAGAACTTGGTGATGATGATGGTTTTTTTTTTTTGTGTTTTATAGTTTTTGGTACTTCAATTTTAAGTTAGATTGAAGAACTTGAATCAAAGCATAGATAGTACTCAGAACACTGTTTAATAGCCCAAGCAATTGCCTCATTACTACTAATAAACCCTAACCCATAACAAAGGGCTCCAAATGTGGCCTCCGCAATGCACACCCAAAGTACAAACAGGAACACCATCCATGCGCAACATGGCACTGTTAATACTTTGATATTTTTCAGCTGTTGATGGAATCAGCCTCTCTGAGAGCTACCACAGAGTTCGGGAAACCTGACTACCAGCCGGCCTCAGAACCATAAAACTGAGTTTTAGAGTTGTACCCTCATTAGGAGATAAAAGAATGAGTTGCCTAGTCATAAAAACAGAGACACAAGCAAAACCCATGCATTGAGTCAAGAAGATCCAGCATTCAACATCCTAAACTGGAAACAATGTATTAAAGATACATCTGCGCCAGCCTAATAGATGAAGAAGAGGTGTGAAGCTGGTCAACAGATAGAATATGTTTACCCCTTAAGTCTTTGCCTAGGAGGCCTTCTACAAGACAGTAGCCGGGTGCATTTAACATCTGCCCAAATGAGTATTTTTATCGAGACACTATCTCTAGCCTTTACTCAACCAAGAGCCCCAAGGCAGGGGGTGTTTTAAATGGGAGTTGGCATCTCCTAGCCTTTGCCTAAAAAGGCTAGTCCTACAAGGCAGCAGGACATGAAGCAGATTGTACTGGGTTACATGTTACCAGTAGCACTTATATATATATATATATATATATATATATATATATATATATATATATATATATATATATATATATATATATATATATATATATATATATATATATATATATTTATATATATATATATATTATAAATTTGTGTTCTACCATGACCTCAGGTGCGGTGCTTGTTCATCCACAAGTTACTTTGCATGTTTGTGTTTGGTAACCAGAAACTTCTTGTATGTTTATTTCATAATTAGTTTTATTAACTTTGATGATTATTAATAATTTCATTGAAAACACAATATTGTTGAAAGTCTTTTTGTTTACAAAATAATTTATAAAGTTGCATTGGAAAAAAAAACAAGAATTACATTTACATAATAAAAACATACTTTTTAAAGAAAAAATAAGACTATACTAATAAAATCTATTATATATAATAAACTTTCAAAATTTTGACAATTAAAAACATTTATTTTTGTAAACAAATAATAATAGTTTAAAAGATTTACAGCTTCGCAGAAGTGGCTCTGAGAATGAGGCACAAAATTATAGTTTGTTTGATAATATATTCTTGAAACAATTTATGCTAGAAACTTATCATATCTTGATTAATACAATTTTTAAAACATTTTAATAGAATACTCTAGAACTTTATTTTGCTTATTTTTCGAATTAACATAATTAGTTTGTTTGTAGATTTGGCGGGTTTTTAGAGTTGGCAAAAATTCTTTTTATTCTATCACCTTATTATACCAAAAATACCTATATTTTTTAAAATTTGATACACATAATAAAAAGTAAATTATAAAATCACTTATATTATAAATTACAAATTTATTTTAAAAAACAAAAAGAAGTAAAAGCATTCTTCAAAGTTTTATTTCAACTTTTTTTTCAAATCAAAATTTTTATGTTTCAAATGTGCTAACTCTAAACTTGTAACTTCTTTCAAGAAATTTATATTTCTTATTTTTTATTATTAATTAATTTAATTAATTTAATTTTTTTAATTAAGTATTTTGTAGGCAATATAAATTTGAACACTATTTTTACATTTTGATTTTACAGGACAACTTTATTTTTAAGAAGTTTTCTTAAAAACTTCTTTATTTAATGAACTTTTTGCTAACACCCAACAAACAAAAATAATAGTATTAAAAAATTCTAACAGTAGTATTTTTTTAAATTACGCTTTTCTAGTATTCTATCTGTAGTTTTATGTATCTGTAGTTACTATCTGTAAATTATGCTTTTCTAGAATTCTATCTTTAGTATTTTTCTAGATTATGATTAAATATTTTAAAAGTTTTCTCTCTTTTGTTTTGTTTGTCATAATCCAAGAAATCTCTGGAAAAAACTCTTGAAACAAGACATACAAGTGGTGATCTTATTGAGTTTTTTAAAATAACAACTGGAATTGATAAAATATCGTGGTATAAAGAGCTTCATAAAGCTTCTTCCCAAAGTCTAAGAGGTCATTCAATGAAATTTCATTTCCGGATTTTATAAATCAAATGTCATACTTTTTAACATTTTATTTTTGGTTTTTAAAAAGATTCAATGCTGTTTAAAAATTAGACTATATGTCAACACTATAATTTACGAACCTACAAAGATTGATTATACAATTATGTTCAATGGATATCTTTCAAAATACTTACGTTACAAAATTTTAACTGTGATCTACTAAACAGAAAAAATTAAACAATGGAAACTATTACTCATAAACAACTTATTAAATATAAAAATACAATAACTATAGCAACCACTTGATAGTGACTTATAATATTTATTTTAAATAGTAAAAAATTTTAAAATAAGGTAAATAAAAAGAACTTTTTTAATATATTTTAAGCTTAATATTTAAAATGTTACACATACAAACAAAAGACCTTATTTAATAAGGTGACGATAATTAATACAAACTAAGGGCTGTTACTAAGTTATCAAGATTTAGATAAACCAAAAACAAAGAAATATAAATTTTCTTTTCTAAAGCTGTTTGAGTTATCTTAAATCTGCTTGAGTCAAATCTTAGAACTGTGTCAAGCAAATATTAAACTTGACACATCTAAAAAATGATAGGCACACATTTTATCTTATCGCATTACTTTGTATTATGATAAGATAAAATGTGTTATCATATTACAAAGTAATATGATATAAATATGAATAAATGATTGTTATTTTTATCTGCGTTGAATGTATACTTTATAACAAAAATAATAAAAAAAAAACTTTAAACAAAGAAAAAATAAGAATTACTATATTATATGAATGATATGAATGTATTCATGCTAAATATGATTACATTTACTGAGTATAAACAAAAATGAATGTATTTTCATACTTTCATATTTGTTTTTTTACATTACATTAATCATTCTTTTTCTTTCTTTTTTTTTTTGTCACACCTAGTATTGAAAAAAAAAAAGATAGGAGGTGGACTTGGTGATACAACCAAACTTGTTTTGACCACGTATTTTTTTAATAATAAAAAGTGTAACTTTTTTTAATAAAAAGTTAGACTTTTTATTAAGTATATTAAAGTTTTATTTTTAATGCAAATACATGAGTGCAATATGAATTACAGTATGAATATATTACAGAATGATTACAGTATGAACACATACTGCTTAATTACAGTATGATTACATGGGATTGATGTTCAAGCCATCATGTGCTATATATCTTCTTAATTTTTTGGAAAAGTGAGTTACTTTAAACTCAACAAATTTATCAAATTTTAAAAAATACAATCACATGATAAAGATTAAAATAAAAAAATATATGTAGTACCTAAAACACTTGGAACATTAAACATTAAATATAACTATTGCATTTATGGTAACAATTACTCCATTCCATTTTGAAATCGATGGTAGTTATATTTTAACACATTACATGACATAAAAGAACATTACTAACTACTGTACTCAGTTGTAAGAACAAGAAACTAAGACGTTCTAAAAGCCATAAAACTTATTGACAAAATATCACATGGCATTAACAAATGTTTACTTTTCATTTTGCAATGTTGACATTTTGAATGCGAGCGCACATTTAAATGTACTCAAAATAAATGGCGTCAATATAATATAGAGGACACACGGACACAATCTTATCTAGAGGACACACGGACTTTCAACTGACCTATTTTTCCCAAGGCTTATTACTCGTCGTCTTTTTGTTTGTCTATGAGCATCAAATCTTGCAATCAATTTTTAAGTCACTTCCTGATAATAGATTTTATTCAAATTTTGCATACATGCTCTTTCTTAATGACAATACAATTTAAATAATTAGTTTTGCAACAAGTCAATTAATTTAGTTAATTTTAATTGAGTTTATTATTTGTATCGAAAGAATAAGAAGAATTTTAAAAATAAGTATATTAATCGTATGGTTAAGCGCCAAACCAGTCTATACATCAAAGTTGAAAAAATTTACTCTATATTAAAAAATGATTTATGTAGTGTTACTTTGCAAACACCAAAATACTATAATTAAAATTTTCAAGTGCACTGAACTCCAATTACTTTTAATTTTTTTGGTTTAGGAGCTTTTGTTAAAGACTTTTACGTCAAATTATCTCATTTCAACATCTTCGTCAAATAAGTCAAAACTTTGCGTCAAATTATCTCATTTCAACATATTTGTTGTATAGGATGATTTGGTGCAAAATCATCCAATTGTTCGCATACTTGAACGCGTGTTTGACTTATATGGATAAGGCGTTGACTTCGTGAACGCAAGGTTTGAGACCCGCCTCTTCCTGAATTTTTTGTTTTGTTATTTTACACAAGCATACAGCCGAAAGTTAGTAAAGTAAAATAGTTATATCAGAAAAAATTTATTGAGAAATTTGTGTTTTAATAACGTATAAAAGCATTGGGTTTTAAAAACTCGCTAATAATTTTTCTTGTTAAAACTAAATACTAATAAATAATGTATAATAAATATTATTATATTTTAAATAAATAAACTTTCGTGTTAAAATTTGGGACATAAGATTCATAGTCTATTACTAATTACTAATCTATATAGATAATATAGCCTAAATATAACTATTCAATAAATTTAAAATGTGCAGGAATAAAATTTGCAACTTATTAAGAATTTCCAAAAAGTCATACTACATCTCCTTCCTTAACAAAAAACCCAACAATACAAATAATACACGGAAAACAATAAAAGAAATAAATAAAATCAAAAATAACTCCGCATCAATTAAATCTAACATACTCGAACTTATGGTAACACTATCCCAGACGGAATAGGCTGTTGCTAACATTTTCAACAAATATATGAAGCAATACAACGCCCACCCAATAAAATCATTTCTTAAGAAAAACCCAGTAAAATAATTTCTTCTAAAAGTGTTTTATCTGATTATTTAAAATAATCAAGTTCTAATTCTTTCTTTCTTAATCCAGGAACTAAAAATGAAGTTTCTGATTTAATGAAAAATCCTTTTTTTTTTTTTTTTTTTTTTTTTGTTCTTTTCATTACAATCTGAATAAAACTCGTGTTACATGTTAAAATAAATCGTTAAAATATATTATATAAATACTAAAGTATATATATTTTTTTTAATATAAAGAACGCGGAGACTCGCAGAAGACTTCTAGGTCTTGTCATCGAGAACAGCTAGAACGTTAAATAAAATAAAATAAAGTTACAAGATAAAAACTCTTGACTTGACAAAAATATAAATATCGTTAGTGGTCAAATATATTCAAAACTAAAATATAAAGCTATCTTATGAAGCCATCAAAACCAAGCATTCAAAAATAAAGAAATATGTCATCAATTTTAAAAATTATTTCTTTTAGTTATTTTTTAAATACTGGATAACTCCATTCATGAGTAAAATCAAAATTTTTTAAGACTATTTTGTTCCATAAAAATGCTCCACGGAATGGAATGCAGGATTTGCCGATATTTGTTTTACATTTTGGTTGTCGTATAAAATTATTATTTTGGAGTATATATTTGTTTTTTTCTTTACATAAATATATATCACTAAAAGAAACTGGACATAAATTAATTTTACATTTAAACATAAAACAATGAACGTTGAAAATATTAACCTCATAAATAATAAGAATGTCCATGTTAAATAAAAGAGGCTTTGCATGAGTAAAACGATCTTTTAAATTTATAAGACGTGCTACATGCTTCTGTTGACAATGGAGAGGTTTTAACTTACTTTTGTGCGTACTCCCCCACGCGACATTGCCATAACTAACATGACAGTGTATAAAAGAGTAATATAACTTAATTAAAGTATGTCTCATTAAAATACTTCTTGATTTATAAAGAATTCCAATACTTTTGGATATTTTATGGCATAAGTTATCAATATGGTACTTCCACGAAAGATTTTCATCTTTAATGATACCTAAAAAATGTGTGTACGTGATTCTTTTTATAGGAATGTTATCAAGAATAAGCACAGGCATTTTGCATGGTAGAATATGCTTTTTTGAAACTGGATGAAAGAGAATATATTTGGTTTTTTCAATGTTTAGCGAAAGTTTATTTGATTTGAACCAGTCTGAAATTTTTTCCAGTTCAATATTCATATCATGAAACAAATGATTGATGTTTTTGTTGGATAGAAAAAGATTGGTATCATTCGCAAACATTATTGTCATTAAGTTAGAGGCTCTATATAGATCATTTATATAAATAAGAAATAATAGCGGTCCAAGTATGGAACCCTGTGGAACACAACAGGCTATTTCTAAAACATTTGAAGGGGTAGATTCATCAATGTAAACAAATTGTTTACGATTTTTTAAGTAGTTTTTTAATAATGTCAAGACTTCACCGGTGATACCATATTGTTTCAGTTTTTTTATGAGAATGACGTGATTGATGGTATCAAAGGCTTTAGATTAGTCTATAAAAACGCCTAAAGTAAACTGTGATTTTTCAAAGGAATTTGTAATGCATCGAGTGAGTTGAATTACTGCGTGTCAGTTGAGTTATTCTTTTTAAAACCATACTGATTGGTATAAAGTATATTATTAACAGAGAGATGATTAAATATTTTGTTAAATAAAATTCTTTCAAATATTTTAGAAAAAACAGAAAGAACTGAGATTGGACGATAATTATTTACATTTTTTAGTTCACCTCCTTTGAATATAGGAGTAACTTTAGTTACTTTCAGTTGTTCAGGAAAAATTCCCTGATTTATTGAACATTTAAAAACCTTAAATAAAATATCTTTTATGTTGTTATATGAACTAATGACTATGTTTCCACTGATGTTGTCTGGACCTGCTGCTTTATTAGATTTTAGCATTTTAAAGGCACTTTCAAATTCTGAAAATGATACTTCAAAAGCATTTAAATTTGTTTTAAGTGGAAAAACACAATTAATTATAGGATTTAGTATGTCTGGAATGTTTTTAGATAAATTTGGGCCAACAGATAAAAAAAATTTATTTAACTCACTAGCTATTTCTTTTGGGTCATCAACATTATTACCATTAAATTTTAAACTTTTAGGCAAAGAACACAATTTTAATTTGCGATTACTTGTAATTTCTGCTAAAATTTGCCACGTGCGTTTTGAATTAAACTTATGCTTTTCTAACATATTTAAATAATAATTTTTTTTTGCAGCTTTTTTTTGACTTTCGAATTGTTTAGCGTATTTTTTGTATAAAATTTTGCTTTCATCTGTTTTTGTTTTTAAGTATTTTACATACAGTTTTTGTTTTATTTTAGAAGACTTCCTTATGTCCTTATTTATCCACGGTGACTTTAAACTTTTATTAGATTTACATATTTCTTTTTTTGGAAAATTTGCGTCGTAGATATCAAAAAAGGTTTTGTAGAATGTGTCATAGACTATGTTTGCGTCACTTTTAAAGTCGATATTTATCCATCTAATAAAGGATAACTGTTCATTAAATGATTTCAAACTTGTTTCATTAAAAAAACGTTTGGTAAAAATTTGTTTTTGTTGTGGTAGTAATTTAGGGACAATATTTATTGAGAAGAAAATCGGGAAATGGTCAGAAATGTCATTTTTTATAATACCAATTTTAAGAAATTTATTGAAAATATCAGTAGTTATAATGTTATCAATTATAGAAGCTGACGTAGCTGTCACTCTTGTTGGTCTGCTAATTAATGGAACCGCACCGTTTTGAAATAAATTATCATAAAATTTTTTTATGTTGTTATTAGTGTGATATTCAAAACAGTTTAAATTTACGTCACCTATTAAATAGTGAAACTTTTTTTCCTTTAAACCTTTTTTTAAAATGTCGTTACACAAAAAAGATGCGAAGCTTTCGGTTTTACCAGATGGCGGGCGATAACAGCAACTTAAAAGTATATTTTTAGAATTACCGGTTTTAATTTCTATTGTTAAAACTTCAATATTGTCGTCAGAAATACTCATATCAGGCCTAATAATGAAACACATGTTTTATTTTATATAAATAAGTACACCGCGTTTATTTGCTTTTCGCGCTAGCGGGATCATGTTAAAACCTGTAAGACAGAGATTAGAGTTGAGTTTAACATCATCAGAATCGCACCACGTTTCAGTTAAACAAATTAAGTTAAAAATATTTAAATTTTCTTCTATAAAAATAAATAAATTTTCAAAGTTTTTTTTCAAACTCCTAATATTAATATGAACAACATTAAAATGATCCCGCTCTAGAAATTCTTTTATTTCTTTGTTGTAAAAATACAAGCATTTAGTTTGCAGTGCAACTGATTCATGAAAATAATTTAGATCTGGATCTGACTCAATATCAATGACTAATTCATTTGTTTGAAATAAATTACATGACATTGAGTCAAATTTTTTTATGGTAATTTGAATCCATTTATATTTTTATAGCAATTGAATAAAAGAATTTCATTTTAAAATTTAAAAATCACGAGTAATAAGTTTATTATAGATTACTTTGGCAAATTTACCTTTTGCTTTTAACTCGTTTGCTTCTTTAAATAATCTTTTTCTTACTTCAATTGTTCGTTCACTGTAATCTTCGTTTACATATAACTTTTCGTTCCATAGCTTTCGTTTAATAAAGTTGTCCAACACTGCCGATTTATCTTTAAAATTTAAATACTTTGCTACGATTGTTCTGTTAATCTTTTTCCAATCAGAAACTTTTCTTCCCGTTCGATGTGCTATTTCGATTTCAACATTTTTTTCAAATCCAAGTTTTGATTTTAAAAAGTCCTGAATTTTTTTTTCACTTACTTCCCATGTCTCATTTTCATCTTCTACAATTCCTGAAAATCTTAGATTACTCCGCCTACTTCGATCTTCTAACTCCGCAATTTTGTCTTTATTCTCATTATTGTTTTCATTTTCAAAGCTTGTGGTTGAGTTAATATTTGCGACTGTGCTTGTTTTTGCATTTTTTTGTTCGGTGAGTTTGATGTTTACTGCTTCATATTTCTCATTTACAAATTCAACAGATTTCCTGTAACTCGTATACTTCTTTTTTTAAATATGTATTTTCTTCCTGCAAATTCACTAATTTGCTTTCTAATTTTTCAAAATTTTCGTTAAAAATTTTTAGTAATGTGTTTTCATGTATCTCTAATAAATCTTTAATTTACACTACAGTATATTTCGCCATTTTTAATTTTTTCCGCAATTACAAAAAAGCCATTTATAAACCCTTTATAAAAAGCCATATAACCCATATAACCCTTTATAAAAAGCCATTCCTATCCATAAAAAAGGTGATCCAATGGACCATATAAATTATTGACCAAATTCTCTACAAGCTTACAAAATATTTGAAAAAGCTATGCACAGCAGACTTTATAGCTTTTTTTGACAAAAATCAATGTCTCTTCAAACATTAGTATAAATTTTGCAGGGTTGACGACACCAGGGGGCGCGTGCCTTCCCCTCCTTACTTTTTTTCTGAAGGCTTTTTTTTATTTTATTTTTTTATTCAAAAATTTTCAGATAAAGAGGACTTTTTTTAGAATTTTATGATTGTGCCCGCCACGTTGAAACCTGTGCGATCGGACATGTTGTGTGACAAACATTCCACGACTCATGCACTTATAAAAAAATGAAATTATTATAAAAGCTCTTTACATTAATGAATTACTTTATGAATGCGGAGTGTTTCTTAAATCAGGAATAGCCTTTGATTCTATTGATCACTTCATCCTACTAAAAAAATTGGAGCACTATGGTGTCGTTGTTTATTGATTACTAATGGTTTTCATCGTATCTTCTTAATCAATCGAAATTTGTCTCCATCAATAAAACCAAATCTTTGCCAACAAAATAAAGGTTTACCCCAAGGTTCTGTATTAGGACCATTGTTTTTCCTAAGTTTTAGAAATGATCTTAATACCTGTCTAAAATTTTTAATGGCTTACCATTTTGAAGACGACACCAACACACTGAATAAAATCAAATCTTTAAAATGAATTAATAAACATATTAATCATAATTTATTTAATCTACTTCAATGGCTGCGCTCTAAAAAACTGAGTTTTAATACCAACAAAACTAGGGTTTCTCAAAAATCGCAGTTATAAAAAATCTGCGGTTTCGGCTTTAATAATAAAAAAACTGCTGTTAACCGTGGTTTTTGGTTTTTCTTGTTACATGATAAAACTTATGTAAGTTTATTTTGCATTATTTACTAAAAAAGTTATTTAAATAAAGTGTTCCAACATTATGTTTATGTTTCGAAATAAAACTCACAATGACTTCTTTTTATTGTAAAAAACTTTTAAGAAAAAGAAAGATTTTAACGATTCATCAGATAATTGTGATATGATTTTTGTGCAGAAGCTAGAGCAGCTCAATAAAATGCGTTCGACATCTGTTGATGTGGGCTTTACATAGAGTATCGCGTTGAATTTTTTTTAAGATTTTCTGTACTTTTGCCTGTATTTCAGTACAACAAAAACTTTTACTTAAACCGTTTAAATTGATAAGTAGATTTAGGCACATGAGTGATCCTATCTTTATTGAGAAGTGCGTTTAATTCATCTTTAAGAAAAACCAAAAAGTCTAAACGCACGGTTTTCAGCAAAATTTAAAGTATTTTTTAATGGAACAACTGAAAGATCTTTTCGGCACCTTAAAAACAGCATAACATTTCCGTTAAATCTTTCATCGACACGCATTTTTAAATTTGAATGCAATAAAAATGCCATTTTTGTATTCATAGCAAATATTTTTAAAAACATGAATTTAAGAACAGTACCTGCTGTCGATAACGTTGCATTTACTCTGCTGAGGAATACTACTGCTAGTTTTGCTGGCTCTTAAGCGGTATGTAATAAAGCTAATAACTCAAAATTGAGATTGTTGATTACATTAAGAACAATGTTATTGTTCAGTGTGTACGCAAAATCTCCATTTTGTTTTTGATTTACGTAAATGACTTTAATAAAGCCTCAAATCTTTTAAGTATTATGTTTGCAGATAATACCAATTTGTTTCTCTCTAATAATATTATTTACCAGCTCTTTTCGATTATGAATGATGAAATGCAAAAAGTATCAAATTGGTTCAAATGTAACAAATTAACCCTAAACATAAACAAAACATAATGGATTCTCTTTCATCACCTCTCCAAAAAACGTTCCTTACCCACAAATATGCTGCAAATTTTTATTGATCAAGTTGAAATAAAACGGGATTTAGTAACATACTTTTTAGGTGTCTTTCTTGACGAGAACATCACATACAAACAAAATATTAATTACATTTGCGCTAAAGTGTCTTAAAGTATTGGAATCTTATACAAGGCCAGAATATATTTAAATAAAGTTTAACACATTTTTATTACTCATTTGTTCGCAGTTGTATAAGTTATGTAATTATTGCCTGGGGTAGTACATGCAAAAGTAAGTTGAAACGTCTTTATCACCCTCAGAAACATGCTATGCGTTTAATAAATTTTGCATATCGATTCTCACATACTAAAATATATTTTATGGAAGCAAGAATGCTCAATGTATACGAATTAAATGCATTTAATGTTTTACGTTTTATTTATCTGTGGAAAAACAATATATGTCCCTTAGTTTTTAAAGAAATATTTTCTTTGAAACTGATAAGCAAATACGCCTTAAAAAATAATAATTTTATAAATACACCGCTTTGTAAAACACGATTTAATCAAAATTGTATTTCATATTGTGCACCACATCTCTGGAATAGGATTGTGTTACCAAATTTTGATTTGTCGATCACTTTTCCAGTCTTCAAAAATAAATAAAAAAATTTTATTCTCTCAATTGAAAATATTTTTGAATACTTTTGATAAAGTAGCTATTACAATATATTATAATTATAATTGACTCTTTTAATGTGATCAAAGATATCCTCTACACAATCTTTGAAGCATCTATTACTCAAGGATCTTTTCCAGATGGTTTGAAAATAGCAAAAATAATTCCAATCTTTAAAACAGGTGATCATACAAATATAATAAACTATCTTCCTATCTCAGTTCTACCAGTCTTTTCAAAAATATTAGAAAAAATAATGATTAACAGAATATACACTTATCTTATTAATAATAAACTTCTTTACAAAAATCAATTTGGTTTTCAAAAGAACAATTCTACTGAGCACGCTATTCTCCAAGTAACGCGCAGTATTGCCGACTCACTTTAGAATTCTCAATTCACACTAGGCGTAATCATTGACTTGTCAAAGGCTTTTGATACTGTTAATCATCATATTTTAATTAAAAAGCTGAAAAGCTATGATGTAATAGATAAAACCCTAAATTGGTTCAAAAGCTACCTAAGTAATCGCAAACAATTTGTTTATAATAAAGAATCCTCAGCGCAAATAATAACGAATATAACATGTGGTGTCCCCCAAGGGTCCATACTTGGGCCACTGTTATTTTTATTATACATAAATTTTGCGGATGATACGAATTTATTTCAGTCGCACGAAGACATAGATAGATTTTTAATAAAATGAATAATGAACTAAAAAGAATATCTTATTAGTTTAAAAAAAAATAAATTATCTTTGAATACGGATAAAACAAAATTTTTACTTTTTTACCCAACCTCTAAAAAAAAAAGAATCCAAAATATCTTGCCTGACTTATTAATTGACAATACAATCATAAAAAGAGAAAAAATTATAAAATTCTTAGGAGTCATGATAGACGAAAACTTATCTTGCAATCAATAAATTGATAATATTTCCATAAAAGTTGCTAAAAGCATTGAAATCTTCTATATATATAAAGGACAGTGTGTGTGTGTGTTTGTTTGTTTGTTTGTTCTCTATAGAAATCCAAACCGCCGGACCGATCTCGATGAAATTTGGCATGGGGGTAGTCCTCGAGGGGGAGAAGGTTCTTAGCTGGGTTTTGACCCTGTACCCCAACCCACGGGGTCAAGGGGGCTAAAAAATAGGGCCCCCCTGACCCCGGGGTCAGGGGGGCCAATTTTTTGGGCCGATTTTTGGGCCGATTTTTGTGTACAGATATCAGGTAAGCCAGTTTAAATATTTGCCCGGGCAACGCCGGGTAACTCCAGCTATCTTCTATATATATAAAAGGCAATGTGTGTGTGTGTGTTTGTTTGTTTGTTCTCTATAGAAATCCAAACCGCCGGACCGATCTCGATGAAATTTGGCATGGGGGTAGTCCTCGAGGGGGAGAAGGTTCTTAGCTGGGTTTTGACCCCGTACCCCGATCCCCGGGGTCAAGGGGGCCCAAAAATGGTCCCCCCTGACCCCGGGGTCAGGGGGGACCATTTTTTGGGCCGATTTTTTAGGCCCATTTTTGGGCCCATTTTTGTGTACAGATATCAGGTAAGCCAGTTTAAATATTGGCCCGGGCAACACCGGGTAACTCATGCTAGTTCTATATAAAGCTAGATATATACTAAATAAACACCAACTAACTCAACTATATTATTCATTTATTCATTGCCATGTAACTATGCTAATATTAAATGGGGAAGCGCTCACAAAACCAAACTTAAATCTCTCTATCGGCATCAGAAACACGCAGCTCGCATAAATAATTTTG
This sequence comes from Hydra vulgaris, assembly GCF_038396675.1. Classification (NCBI taxonomy): domain Eukaryota; kingdom Metazoa; phylum Cnidaria; class Hydrozoa; order Anthoathecata; family Hydridae; genus Hydra; species Hydra vulgaris. The sequence goes on from NC_088920.1 coordinate 4,775,828, forward strand.
CAAATCGTTTTTCAAGCTCAACTTTTTATAGAAATGAAAGTTTTAAATATATACGAACTAAATATTTTTAATATTTTATGTTTTATGTTTAAATGTAAACAGTGGCGTAACTAGGGGGAGCACAACCCCGCAAGGCGGGAGGGCCCCGGAGCTTAGAGGGCCCCGTGGAGATTTTTCACGTATTCTTAAATGAAAAACAGATTATTTTTCTATAATAGGAACTCTATTTTAGAATTTAATTTCAATAGAAATTCTATTTGAGAATTTAATTTCAATAGAAATTCTATTAAAGATTTAGTTTTAACAGAAGTTCTATTAAAGAATTAAATTTCAATAGAGATTCTGTTACAGAATTTAATTTCGATAGCAAATTCATTATAGTATTTCTATTGAATATTTGTGTGAACATTAGTGAATATTAACTTTGTCTATTATAGAAATACCGCTGATATAATTTAGTACTTTCGTATTTGTCGATAAGGTTAGGTGATTTTGAAGTGGAAAATTAAGTATAAATTATTAAATATTGTGAAAAAAGTGCTTTTCTTTTTATATGCATTCATGCAAAGCAGTAAAAATCATAGAATTATAATTTTTATTACAAAAAGTTAAGTAATCAAAATGTTTAGCTAATAGGTAATAAACTAGTTATATTTATAATATTGGTAATATTTTTTAACTGCTTGTTAAAAAAAACTTGCAATTTTATTCTAGCGATTTAAAGATTGATTTAAAATTACATTTTTTAATTTAAAATTTTTAAATTAAAAAATGTATATAAACGCGATACAGGTAGAACAATGTTTTTGTGTACGCACTACAGGTAGAACAATGTTTTTGAGTACGCACTAGGTTTTGTTATAGTACGAGGATAGTACGAATTAACAAAGAAACACAAATTATGTGTACATATCTGATATAAAATTAAAAGGGCGGAGTCAAAATACGAACTAAAGAATAAATACAAATTAAGTCTATTATTTATTCAAAAGTATTTAGCTATATATATTTATATCTATAGGGTTAAAACATAGGTATAATTGTTCTAATAAAATATTTTTCTTACAATAGCATGGACTTAAAAAGAACTTATATGAGTAGAGCCAGAAAAAGGAAATTAAAAAAGGAGACTGGTGATAGATTACGTAAAAACAATAAAAAGATATCCTTATTTTTTTCATCAGTAGAACAGAAACCTAGTGAAGTAGTTGTAGATAAAAAATATCATGATATGTCGAATACTCAATATCAAATATGTCGTTACTAGTACTTCTCAAGCAACCCAAAAAGAAAAAATGTTATCTGTTTCAATTAACTTAGAACACAATGAAATTTCGAAAGATCAAAATGAATCTCGTTATAAAAGTAATGCAGATATTTTTGCAAAGCCTAACAATTTTACCACTGCAATGCAAGTTGATCAAACAGATCCAGAACCTAACATATTTCAGTAATTAAACACATTAACAACAGATATGGGATATTTTAAATAAAAATTTCTTGATGATAGCACAAAAAGATTTATTATTTCCTCTGAAAGATGTAAACCACAAGGACCATTTAAAAAAGATCCTTCATAAAATTGTAGACATTTCCCCACAAATATTATTATTGTGTATATAAATTTGGTCGAACACAGCGATTTTGGCTCACTATAAAATATCTTAGTCCAGCTATCCAAAATGAAGTGATTCAATATTTAAGCCAAAATTTAGAAAAAACATTATTGGAAATAAATGATTCTGCCTTTTTTCTATTATAGTTGACACAACTTATGACGTATCTAGAAAAGAACAACTAAGTTTAATTTTTCGATACGTTCACATAATTCGCAAACAGGACACTCAACCTTATCAAATAAAGATTAAAGAAACATTTTTGGATTTTATGAAATAAAAGATCACTCGGCAGTAATTTTGACCAATCAATTGTTATTATTGCTCAAAAATAAAGGAATAGATTTAAAAAAGTGCCGTGGTCACTTAGGATATGACAATATGACGGAGCTAATGTGATGATCGGCATTTATTCAGAAAAAAATAAATAATATTCAGCCATCTGCACAATATGTTCATTGTGCGAGTCACAATTCAAACCTGGTTATAAATGACGCTGTTTCTGGTTGTAGAGAAGTAAACATTTTTTTTATAATTTTACAAGAAATTTTCTCTTTTTTTGGCAACAGTAATTAAAGATGGGATTTGTTATCAAATTTTAGCGGGGAGTATTCAGTATTTTTGATTTTTTATTCATTATAATGATATATTTTATTAGAACTTTTATACAAACTTTTTTTAACAGCCTTTTATTTCTAAGAATGTTTGGGTTTTCTTTTTTTATAATTGTTAAATGATTTACACAAAAACTAACAAGTATAATTAAGGTGGTTATATATTAATTTTTTTTAATATTAAATAGGGCAAAATTACAAGAAAAAATTGTGATATCTTCAGTTGCCGCCAGGGGAGCTAATTTTGAACAAAAACACATTTTTTCAATTTTTTTTATTAAAGCTGCAAAATATGTTGCGATAAGAGGCATGCATGTTTTCATATGTCAAAGTTGTAATAGAGTGGGAAAATGAAACAATGAGTCATTTATTAATTGGGAAAAGTTTCAACAAAAACTTTTGATGTCTTTAGTTGCCACCAGGGGGCTGATATGTAACAAAAAACAAATTTTTCTCAAAATTTTTGTCAAAAAATCTACAAATTCCTTACATAATATCAAATTTGTAATAGAGTGTAAAAAAAAACACAAATCACATTGAGTCATTTTAATCATTTATAAGATATAATTTTGGAATAATTTGAAGAAAAAAAATGTCTTCAGGTGCCTCCAGAGGGCTGTTTTTTACAAAATATTATATTATTCACCAATTTTAGTAAAAATAGCAAAATATGTAACAGGTCTCATGCATATATCAGACTTTTAATAAAGTGAAAAATGAGCTAAAATTACTAAATAATTACCAATTTAATATTAATAATGGCAATTTTACATCAAAAAACAATAATGTTTTCAGTTTTTAACCAAAGAATATTTCTGGAAAAACTATTTTTTGCACTTTTCAATATTTGTTTTATCAATTATTGTTTTTTTTTTTTAAGTTATAAAACTCACTTATTATTATAAGAAATTAAATAACTAAAACAGTTAAACAATTAAAGGAAGAAATAGAAAAAAACTTTTAACAAAACACTTAAAAATTTAAGTTTTAAGTACTGGAAACTGAACAAAATATGATAATATTGTTCATTGTTTAAACATCAAGCACAATTTTTTTTGTCTGAAATTAACATTTAGAGTTGAATGAAGGCATGATTTGTCGTAAAGCAAGTCTTGCTCGAATGTATTCATCTCTGCTATCATAACCACACACTTCAACAGAAGCCTCAGTAACGAGTTTGATGCATCTTTCTACTCCTTGAGTATGACATGGAAAACGTTGGACTTCTGGGACATGGCCATTTGTTACCATTTCTGTAAGACATTCATCTGAGATGCAAGTTGTAATCGGAGGTTCAGTGAGTTTGCATTTTTGACAATCAATTAACTCTATGTAATCTGTTGCTTCGAAATTGATTTCGGGTATAAAAACTGTCGAATGTTGGCTTTTATTAAAGATCTTGCTTTCATTATTCGCAGTAGTCCCGATTTTCTGACATGTGGGCGAGAATCCGATATCATTGAAAGAAGCAAGTTCTCTGGGTGTGCAAAAAATCCATTTCTTTGGATTACGGGATAGACAATTGCTTTTATTTCACTACTAACATACCTTAATAAATGAATTGTTTGCCACAAGTGTCTTGCACCTACTGTGCACGATGGTTTAGATTTAATGGTGAATCACATTTGGCAGTACACTTTCATGACAATTTCTACAATCTATTGCAGTTGGTTGGAAGGTTTGCTGCATCCAACATAATAACGCAATATTCTATTTGCTGTGGTCACCCATCTAGCGTGGTTCAGTTTCCCAGGGTTTCTTAGAGCCAGATCTGAAAGACAGTAACCTGTAGATACAACTGTGCAGATATCAAGTAAGTATTTTTGGTCTGAAGTAAGAGAATTTCTTTCAAGTTCTGGCAAAGTAATACTATTTGGTCTAGGAATTAATTTGTGCGGATTGATAAGGGATTACGAAACTAGCTTATTGTCTCAGCGTTTCGTTTAGCCACGCATGCATGCGAAGATCACTGTTATTGCGCATCAATTTTATTATAAATTATTTGATTTAAGCGTAAACAACACTATTTTTAATTTAACTGATAATGTCGATTTTTGTTCCTGATAAAGTGTTTTTGCGGGGGATTCTTCTTCATTACTTTAACATGAAGAAAAGTGCAACCGAAAGTCATCGTATTTTGGTTGAAGTTTATGGTGACCATGCTCTAGCTGAGCGAACGTGTCAGAAGTGGTTTGCACGGTTTAAAAGTGGTGATTTTTGTTTGGAAGACCAAGAGCGACCAGAACAGCCGAAAAAATTTGAAGATGCAGAATTGGCAGCATTGCTCGATCAGCATTGCTCAATTCTTGTCAAACGCGGAATTCGTAAATTGCCGGAAAGATGGGCAAAAGTAGTGACTAGCGATGGACACTATTTTCATTAATGTATTCATCCATTTAGTTTTTGAAATAAACCTTCAATTTTCAATTAAAAAGCGCATGAATTAATTCCTAGACCTAATAATTGGAACAAAATCAACTATTGGCAACGTTTCACAAAATTGAATTTCTCTTCCAATTGGCCCATTCCATCCACTAGGGCCTGACGTTGGTCCATATAGTTTTTGAATTAGATGTCGAAGGGGTAGTTCGTTACTGTGTATTTGACAAACAAGCCATTGCACTGGCCTTTTTAGTTCCGATTCAAATAAAGCAATAACACCATTTACTGTTCCGGTTTTTACAACTGTTCCGTCACATCCCACAGCAACTATTTTGGATGTATCGATCTTGTTTTGATTTAAAAATTCGCAAATACTTGACTGTTCACTGTGGCTATGTCCAGATGTAGGTACTACGTGCCCTAGATACTTGGATCCCGGTTCTTGTACTAAAACAATATGTTCTTCTTTGATAGATTTTCGTACATTTTTCCCTTTGTTTGTACCAATAACAAAGGTGGTATCCTTTCTTCCATCAAAATACAATCCTTCTAATATTTGCACGCCTTCTTGGTGTAAATGCTGCATTTGAATTTTGTTTTCTTTTCGTTCTCGTTGTATTTTGTTTTTTTCAATTACTTTTGATTGGTCCTCTTCCGATATTATGTTCATTTCTTCAAGCACTGCACATGCTATAATTGCAGTACCTCTACTTGAAACACTAACTCTATCACAGGCTAGATAGCTGATCTCATTTGTTCAGTTTCATATTTGCTGTTCCGTTTTCGTTTACAGCTTTCTTTGGCATCTAAATAATCAGTATCTGAATCGGAGTCAGTTTTCAAAATAACTGTATCATCAGATTCATGATGTGGAAATTGAGATCTGAAATTCTGATCCTCGCTGGATGATGTTTCATTAGTGTCACCACCTGTTATAGTACATGTCGGAGTCAATGGTAATGGTAATGACATTCTTACACTGTTTTTTCTGGCTTCTTTGCGTTGTAAATTCAAAGTAGTTTTAATATCTAAACCACTTATATACATCGTCCTCATAGATCTCTGATCAGTGAGAAAAGGACGTTTTTTCTGTGGTACCTTTTTTAATTTTTCACAGCAGCATTTAGAAAATTCAATGCATTTGCATGCTGTTACGTCAAATAAAGTATTTTCGGCATGCTTTTGAAATTTTATTAACTTGGTTTTAAATATTTCTGTTGTGTTTTATTTGCTCACCGATTTTATTAGAATTCTATACTTTTAATGGTAGTCAGCAAACATTTTCACTGTACGCTTACGTGACACCATTGGTATTGATGGTTTTCTCCACAAATCTTCAACTGCATCTGCCAGTTTTCCAGAAATTTTTTTCACAGAAGGCTGCTTTCCGTCATTTTCCCCTCTCGTTTTCCGCGTTGTGAAAAGATGACTTTGCATAATAGTTTTATATGTTGGCATAACATTTGTCCCTAACTCGGTCGGCTTTCCAAAAATAGAACATGTCACATTTCTCCTTGTTTTCATTGAGGGCTTTGTAGCAGTTAATAATTTACACGTTTGTTTTTTTTTTTTTCTAAATTTATTTTATATTTTAACTAATTGTATTTTAATTGTATTTTAACTAATTGTGTTACAGCAAAATTAAATCATCAAATGTTAAAATATTATTCTTTTTTATTTTTTACAAGAATTATTTACCAAAACTTTTAGAAAATGACGTAAAATGGTGACGTAATAACTAATAAATTATTTACGTTAGACAAGTGTCACGGTTTAAAATTTTACTGAAAATTACGTGCTATATGTAGGGCTACCATAGTCCTGATTTTCATCAGGGCTGTCCTGATTTGAAGGGTCTGTCCTGACTGTCCTGATTAGGTGCCAAAATGTCCTGATTTTAAAAAACCATAACAAAAAAGAAAAAAATATCATTTTGACAAAAACTAAAAAATAAAGCAAAGACAAAAATGTTGACTTGGCAACTCCAACTTCTACATTCAATTTTTACTGTTTTCTTGCAATTTTAGGCAGTGCTGGCAGAAATGGCAGTGGTAGCAGACATGATAAGGCATGGTTAGCTTCAGACATTCAACAAAACAATTCTGAGAATTGAAAAAACAAGAGCAAGTGCATGTGATATTGTTAATGAGATAGAAGTATTGCAGAACAATCTGAAGGAGAGATTTGAGAATAAGTTTATTCCACTGGAAGCTAAAAAGATACTTGCAAAACTATTTGAAGACGGAATTAATGACGAAATTCCTGTCAAAAAAGAATTTACTGGTTTTTACGAGAGATGTCTTTCTTATATTGACCTTCGGAAAGATAGCTTTGCTGATGCTGAAAAGTTCATGTGGATTCAAAACAGTGCAATAACATTTCCAGAGTTGGAAGAAGCTGCAGAAAGAATTAACCGAAAAATTGGACGTACATCAATAAATACTGATGAACTATTTGATGAAGCTGTTTAGGTCAAGGCATACTTGTCATACTTGAAGGCATACTTGAACTATTTGATGAAGTTGTTTTGGTCAAGGTATACTTTTGGTCAAGGTACTTTTCAACTAATTCTGAAATTGTTTTGGTCAAGGTACTTGTCAACTAATTCTGAAACTTGGAAATCTGATGATATGAGTTGTGATGAAAAATGGGTCCTGATGATGAAACATTTTTAGAAAAGGGCATTTCAGTAGCAAATTTTTCACTGGTGTTGGAATACATTTTCAGTTTTCCTGGAACTTCAGCTGTTGTGGAAAGGGTGTTTTCAATGATGAACAATATTTGATCTCCTGAAAGAGGTTCTTTGCTAGATTCTACTGTGAAAAGTTTGCTTTTTTGTAAGTTAAATATTGATTTCAATTGCTCACAGTTCTATGAAAAGATAAAAAATGACCAGTTGTTCCTGAAAAAAGTACACTCTAGTGAAAAATATGACTGGTTTAAAAGCAATGAAAAGAAATAATTCTTGTAGTCATTACAAAAATGTAAAATAAAGATTGTTTTTTAATGTTGTATTCTTTGTCATTTTCACTTTTAGTGTGACGAGCTTTTGTCCTGATTTAGACTTTCTGCTTATTTATATTTGTCCTGATTTGACAGATTAAAAAAAACATGATGTCCTGATTTTTCCAAAATTTCATATGGTAGCCCTAGCTATATGATATCTTAAAATTTTATCCTATTAATATTTAAAAAGACTCGTTGTGGAATTTTTCCACTCTACTACAACTCTGACAAAAATTATGCAATTAAGCACGCATCTTCTTGCTCCATAGGTATTTTGCTATTTCAAATTTTTTGAAAAAAAGTGTTTTTCGTTAAAAATTAGCCCCCCTGGCGGCAACTGAAGACATCAAAAGCTTTTGTTAAAATTAAATCCTTTTAATAAATGACTCGTTGTGTAATTTTTTCACTCTATTACAACTTTGACATAATGGAATTATGCATGCCTCTTCTCGCAACATATTTTGCAATTTTGATAAAAAAAATTGAAGAAAAAAATGTGTTTTTGTTAAAAATTAGCTCACCTGGCGGCAACTAAAGACATCACAATTTTTTCTTGAAATTTTGCCCTATTAATAAATGACTCTTTGTGTCATTTTTCCACTCTATTACAACTTTGATATGTGTAAGGGATTTGCGCACTTTTGTTGTCAAAAAACTCGAGAAAAATAAAAAAATTGTTATTTTTGTCAAAATTCCGCCCCCTGGCGGCAACTGAAAACATCAAAATTTTTTCACTAAAGTTTGCATAATTAATCACTGCCTGGTTACACAACTTTTCCGCACTATTACAAATTGATATTGAAAAAAAAGTTTATATATATATATATATATATATATATATATATATATATATATATATATATATATATATATTAATTATTAGCAATGATTCTATTACAATGCTGCCGTTAGTCTAACGCGAGTTTTATACGTTAGTTGGATTTTTCTCAAGGAATGCTTCATAAAAAACAATGTTACTTAAATAAGCATAACTTTTTTTGTAATTATTCTTTTTACATAAAGTTGTCACCATTTTATTACAAATTCAAAGCTCTTTCGAACCGTATGTAAAATTTAGATAAATAAATGATTTGAAATTTTTACACACATTGTTACCTACATTGTTTAAAATGAAGATAATAATTGTAATTTGAAACTCTGTTTTAACTCAATTAATAAAAGTTCACTTTCTTTTTGTTAATTTATTTAGCCGTTTATATAATAATTTTAAGTTATGTGTACTAAAATAAATAAAGTTGGCAAGATTGAGAAAAAGTGAGTTTTGTCTTATCACTTAGTCCCTTATTTATCTACGCTAATGATTATATTAATACATTGATATTTACGCCCCTCCACTTCAAAATACGTGTCGTCGGACCTTGACTTTGAAAGTTATTTTACAAGTATGACTGATAGAATTAAACTATTTCAAAGCAAATAAATTGAACAGGTTATTTATAATCAAAATTTATTGTTTTAAAACAATAAAATATACTCCATACTTAATTACATATACTTTTTTGAAATGTATAACAATTATGAGTTTATCAATGATAAAAAATGATTTTAACAAATTAAAAATATAAAGATTTCAGAATTCAAAAGGTAGAAAAGTTAAAATTTATATTTAACATAAAAGTCTAAACTTCAAAAACGATATGAACTTTAAAATAAAATTAGTAACAAATAAATTTCTTATTTTATTGATAGTCAAAATAAAGAATAAACTATTATTGAAATTTTTTTAATGTTATAACTAGTAAATATAACTTTTTATAAATTGACTTATTAATAAAAAAAGTTTGCAATAATATAAGTTATCGAAGACTTAAATCTTTCCATGCAAAAAAAAAACATAATTTGTATCATGATTTTCCGGGAATGAATACGTGATTAATAATTTAGAAATAATCCTTAATTTTCAGTAATAAAATAGTTTTTTTAATGTTTTATTAAAACTATTTATGTTATTGTTATTTTGTTTATGTACTCATTTTTTAAATGATGTTATAAAAATACATAAACAAACAAAAAACAATCACATAAATATTTTTATTTAGGCATTAAAAAAAAAAAAAAAAAATGTTTTTTTTTGCTATTCTGCTAATGTGAAAAAAATCAGTTGGAACCTTGTCAAACTGAAGCGACGAACTGTTACTATAACATTTGGTAAAATTAAGGTACTGAATATGGTATTAAAATGTTCTATTTTCTATATTGTTTAAAAAATTGTCTTTTTAATAATTTTTACTAAAAATTTAATATAATCCCCGAGGAACAAATAATGGTCCCTGAGGAATAACTGATGATTTCTGAGAAACGCCTCAACTAATTATCCATTATTTATTATTATATTATTATTAATGTATTATTATTTAATGACTTATCTCTAGGCACTGCGTAATAGCGTAAAAGCAGGAAGTTAACGCCCCCGTTTTTCTATAAGGAAGGAAGTGCGTAATTGTTTGTTTAGTTGCTTACGTCTACTTTTTTATAACGAAGAAGGCAATATGTATTTAAGGTTATTGATAAACCAACAATGCTTATATGGCCGAAGCCAACTTCGAGTTCTTTATTTATGTTATTTAAATAACAATTTTCACTGATAAATTTAAATTTAATTAAAAATTAAAATTTATTAATTTTTTTAATTTTTTTAAAGTTTAATATTTTTAAATTATTAAGATTTATTAATTTTTACACAATTAAAAAAAAATTTTGTTAGGTAAGTAACTTTTAAGCTAAGCCATATTTATTTATTTATTTATTTGATTTCATAGTTTTCTAATTGTTTTAATAAAGTGTTATGATCAACTTCGAAAAATATTTTTCTAAGATCTGTAAAAACACGCAAAGTGTACTTGTTTTCGTAGTTGCTATAACAAATAACATAAATAAAGAACTCGAAGTTGGCTTCGGCCATATAAGCATTGTTGGTTTATCAATAACCTTAAATACATATCGCCTTCTTCGTTATAAAAAAGTAGACGTAAGCAACTAAACAAACAATTACGCACTTCCTTCCTTATAGAAAAACGGGGGCGTTAACTTCCTGCTTTTACGCTATTACGCAGTGCCTAGAGATAAGTCCGTAGAGATTTCTTACAGCACCTACCTAACTAATAAAAATTGCTTAACTTATACTAAAACAAGTTGTTTATTATAACGGAAATTAGTTTTATAAAGTTCTGTTATACATAATGCATTATAGTATTTTCAAACACGTAAAGACTGAAATAAGTTGATAATTAGATAAAATAGTATAAATAGTTTTTTAATGGCAATTTGAAATAGTTTTAAGGTTGTTTGTCTTGACACATATACTAGCGAGGCAAATTACTTTGAAAGTGTTTTTGATGCTTAGCAAAAAATCTTTAAGCTTTACCAAACTTTTTTATTAGCTCCTAATATTAAGACGTAAAACGAGAAATACATTGGTATAAATATCAGCAGTAAAATTTGTAATATAAGAATTATGGCAAAAAGCTATAAATTTTATTATTTTCACATTTGCATAAAAAATTAACATCTGGATGTGAATGTTTTTCTGTTCTTAAAAACTATTCTTTATTAATAATGTTAATGTAATTGAAAATAATTTAAAAAAATAATAATATTAAATAACTTAGAGGAAAACATATTTTAAATACGGTAGACCTTTTTTTTTTAATATATCCCTACAAAGAATCAAATATATATATATATTTTTTTAAATATATTTTTAATTTTTATTTTTAATATTTTTTATTATATGATACTTACTGGTGTAAGTATACAACATGGACGTAGAGATTGGGGGGAGGGGGTCGTCAGGGGTATATTGTCCCGAGACCCGGGTATGTTTTAGGTCCCGTGAGAAAAAATAGGTGGAAAAAAAATTTGAGCCGATTCGGCATTACATGGTGCGTATTTTCAGCCAAGGTAGGGTCCGCAAAAAAATGCCCATACTCCCACTTTTTAAGCCACCATGACCCCCGTCACCGATGTGTAACGTTATTCATAGAACAACTATTTGGAAGCTAAAGTGAGTTGTTGCTGAAAGAGTTGTATTCTAACAGTGAGAAAAACAAGTGACGCATTTAAAAATAATTACCTGAAGACGTTATTTAGTCTATAACATTTATAAAAATAATTACCTGAAGACGTTGGAATGTTTTAATTGAAGAAATTTTTTAGATACAAAATTAGGGATCCTTTTTCTAAATATTAAAATTAAGTTGTGAGAGTCCTAATGAAATTAGTAATTGTTGATTTTTAAGATCCACAAAAACTGAGCTGACGGTTTTTTAAGAAACTAAAATTTGAAGACCAGAATTTTTTACGGAATTTTCAATTTGCGTTCACGTAATTCGCCCCTTACACAGTCTTGATAAAATCATTTTATTGTTATGTTTACCATCGTCATTATCATCTTTTATTTTCAACACTTTCTTTTTAATCGTCATTACCTTTTTTTGATAAAATTCACTTATTATGTTTCTAACAAACTGCCAGACTAGAGGCGTTTTAATACCTCATTATCTGAGAAATTAAAATGCCTCTGCTAGACTATACACAAATATTTATTATATTAATTTATTGTCGAATATTTTAAAGGAAAAAAATTATGATTGATTTAACAGAGAAAGTATTATGGCAAACTTCACTCTTGCATTATTTAATACTCATGTATTATACGTTCGTCGTAAAATACAATGGCACCACATCTAATTTGTATTTAGACATAAAAAATATATTTTTGTAAATATTTATTCAAAAACATTTTGTGCTTTTATTTTTTCCAATAATAAAGATTGAGCATAAGTAACTTTTTCTTTGTTGTACATTTGTCTCAAAGCTTGTTTTTGATGTTTTTTTATTGTTTTTACTTTGATTTGTGAGTACTGCTGCATTTTAGAAGACATTAAAGAAGCATTAAGTTGCTATTTAAGATCTTGTATTGAGTTTGAGAATATATTATTATAACAGTAATGGAATTAGAAATTACTCTGGTCTGTTGATTGTTTACTTTCCATTTTATTACTTTCTTTTATTTGTATTTTACTTGTTTCTCTGTTTAACAAAAATAATCAACATACATATATACAAGAAAGAAAAAATATGTCCGTAAAACGAAGAAGACGGTAAAATCTTGTCAACAAGCACCCTTTTTGTATATACAAAATAAATTAAAAATTTTTCTTATTACAATGATCTTTATAAAATAAAGAATTAAACAGTCAGGGGCTCAAAGAAGATGAAGATTACTATACGTCATCAATAGTTTTCATTTCTAGTTATTTCAAACTTGTTGTAAGGTTTTCCAGAGAGAGATCTAAAATATGCCGTCAAAAAAGTTTTTGTTATCACATGTTCGTTGTTATATAAAATATTTATTTTTATATCTCCTATTATAAATAAACTTTTTTGATTTTTGATAATAACATGTTTCATATAATTTGGAAATTGAACAATATTATGCTTTATACCATGTGAAAACTAAAAAGTATTTTGACGAAGTGTTAATCCTTTCTATTGCAAGCATCTTACGTCAGAGTTTAATAGATCGTTTTTAAACCTAATGTTGGTTTTGATTTTACTACGTGATTTTTTTTTCCATTCTTTTTACAATTAGAACTGAGACTTGAAACAATATACATAATATTACAATCATCTTGTAAAAAATTATTGCAGAAATATTTTTATCACATTTAAGGCTGAATATTTAAGTATTTTTTTAATATATATTTTATTTGTGTAAATGTTGCAATAGTTTAAAAAGAATGCAACGGTTTTCCAAACGCTATACTCCAGCTAGAAAGATTTGACAACTGCTTTTTCTCATTTAAAGCAGAGGAAAGGCGCTATGATAGCATACTTAACTTTGAAGCTTCATTATTCAGTATCCTGAAGACCAATAATAAAAGTTTTGATATGGAAACATTCCTTGTTACATGTATAACAATAAACGGAAAAAAACACATCAAAACTTTAGACAGTATTTGTGTTAATAAGATAGATATTCTTATTCCATTTTTGAATTTTTAGTATTTAATTATCTTTAAAATTGAAATTTTTTTATCAAAATTAAATTAAAATGAGCAATGCTGATGTTGTTTCAATGGTAATGGTGAGAGAACTACTGAATTTACAAACAGAGACGATATTGTCGTTCTTTACAGAAACAGTTAAAATGATTAATATAAAGTTTGATTCAGTTCAAAAAAGCATTCAAGAAGTAAGAAAGAATCTTGACGATATCAAAGCTGGCTTGACGTTCGTTGGTGATGCCTGCGACGATAAGGTTAAAAGTGTAAATGAAAAAATTAGTAAAGTTAAAGAAGAGTTATCCAGCGTAAAGATAATACAGGGAAAAATTTCAACAGACAAGTACGACCTAATGTTAAAATCTGTTGATGCAGAGGATCGAAATCGAAGGAACAATTTGCGTATTGATGGTTTGCCTGAGAGTGAAGATGAAAAAGATTGGGAAAAAACCAAAGAAAAAGTAAGGAAATTATTTGCTAAAAATCTTTATATCAAAATAAAAATCAAAATAGAACGAGCGCATAGAGTGGGAGTTTCGAACGAGAATCGCGAACGAACAATTGTTATGAAACTGCATGACTACGAGGACAAAAAAACGATCACTGATAACGCAGAAAAGCAAAAAGGTACCAATATTTTTTTTAATGAAGATTATTGTAGTACAACTAGAAAAGTTCGCTAACGCAAAAATTCATAGACAAAATGGTTATTATGCTAAAGTTGTGTATAATAAACTAATTGTCCATGAATTTCAACAAAAAAACTCTGAAAGAACAGAAAATTTAATATTTCAAGGTGAATAATTTATTTGTTAATATACTTATAGTTAAATTCTTTCATATTTACTATATTTAAAAATGGATTCGAATAATGTTTTTGAACAAGGTTTTGAAAATATAAAATTTGACCCTTTTGAAGACAATTTATTAAATAACACAAATATTTTTTAAGAAATTCAAAGGAATTTAATGAAAACACCGTATTTTGATCCTTATGAGTTTAAAGGGGGGAAAATAAATAAATTCATTTTCTATATTACATGTAAGTATTAGGAGCATAAATCAAAACTTTGACAAGTTTAAAGAACTTTTAAATAATATAAATTACACGTTTGATATCATATCACTTACAGAGACGTGGCATGAAAATACACTTAATTCTAATTCTAATTACAAATTATAATACCTAATTATAAGCTAATTAGTCAACCGCGAGGAAGTAATAAAGACGGAGGAGGCGTTGGTATATATGTTTTAGAGTTATATTCATACAAAATAAAAAATAAATTATGCTCATCAAATCTTAATTATGAAAGTCTATTAGTTGAACTAATTAGTGACAAAAACAAAAACATTGTAAATGGGTGCATATACCGACCGCCGAGTGGTAAAATTGAATGTTTTGAAGAATTTATTAAAAATACGGTCCTAAAAAAAAATAAAGAAAAAAAAGTTTGTATATTGCTGGTGACATAAATTTGAACGCTCTGACATATAAAAAATTTCCAAAAACAAAATCTTTTTTTGATATGCTTTTTGAATATAATATTTTACCAGTTATAAATAAACTAACTAGGGTAACAAAAAGCTCTGCAACTGTAATCGATAATATTTTTATTAATAATTATATAGAAACGTCATTTGAGACAGGTATTTTTAAAACTGACATTAGTGATCACTTCCCAATATACATTAAAATAAATCTTTTAAATGTCACATCCAAAGGGGCTTCTAAAATTATAACTTTAAAAAAACGCAATTTATCAACAATTAATAAGAATAATCTTTCTAATAAACTAAAGCAAGAGACGTGGAATTAGGTTTTTAAGCGTGATAATACAGATAAAGCTTTTAATATTTTTCTACAAATATTTCTTTATATATAAAACAAAGCGTGCCCATATGAATTAAAAATAATTAAAAAAAAAACAATACTAAATCCTTGGATGAATAAAACTCTAATAAAATGTTCAAGAAATAAACAAAAACTTTACAATAAATTTTTGAAAAACAGAAGTGAAGATAATGAAAAAATAAACAAAAAATATAAACGGTTTTACGAAAATCTTCTCATGAAAGCTAAGAAAAACTATTATAGTGTAGAACTTACAAAAAACAAATTCGATGTAAAAAAAACATGGGATGTAATTAATAATATAATGGGAAGAATCAAAATAACTACGGCTTTACTACCTCAAAGAATAAATATCAATAAAACTGTTTATAATTGTCCTTTAAAAATCTCGAATGAGTTGAATAAATACTTTACAAAGATTGGCCCAAACTATGCTAAAAAAATTATAACCACACCCAACTCATTTCAATTATATCTTAAATCGTTAAATGACGTAATACTTCATGATAGCAACTTTTCTCTTAAAGAATATGAAACAGCCTTTTCTTTTCTTAAAAAACATAAATCACCTGGTTTGGATGACGTTTTTAATAATATAGTTATTTTAAACAAAAATTACATTTCCTTTGATCCATTTTTTAAACTTTCAATTATTGAAGATAATTTCCCTGAAGCACTAAAGTTGGCAAAAGTATGCCCAATTTACAAAAACCATGATTAATCAGAAATCTCTAATTATAGACCTGTATCAGTACTTTCTGTATTTTCCAAAATATTCGAACGTGTAATCTATAATAGAATTTATAACCATTTTAATGAAAATAATTTATTTTATACAAAACAGTTTGGTTTTCAAATAACCGATTCAACTGAACACGCAATAATTGAAATAGTAGACCAAATTACTAAAGGATTCGAAAACAATAACTTTACTCTAGGATTATTTATTGACCTATCAAAAGTATTTGATACGGTTGATCACCTCATTCTTTTAGAAAAAATTAAACACTATGGAGTAATAAATAAAATCTATGATTGGTTAAAAAGCTACCTTACTGAAAGAAAACAATATGATATTAATAAGAAATCAGGTGAACTAAAAATTATGTGTGGAGTTCCGCAAGGGTCAATTCTTGGTCCCTTGCTGTTCTTGATCTATGTAAACGATTTGCATAATGCTTCAGCAATACTTAACGCGATAATGTTTGCTGACGACACAAATCTTTTCTTATCGAACAGTGACATTAGGCAACTTTACTCTGACATGAATTATGAATTAAGGAATGTCAATGAATGGTTTAAGGCTAATAAACTGTCACTCAATGTAGATAAAACAAAGCATATTATATTGCATAAAAAATCACAACGGGAAAACCTTCCCTTAAAGTTACCAGATTTAATTTTAGATGATAAACTAATCGAAAAAATAAGTCAATAAAATTCTTACGAATTCTTATTGATGAAAATTTATCATGGCTTCTTCACATAAACTATATCCAATCAAAAATTATTAAAACAATTGGTTTGATGTACCGTATTCGCCCATATGTAACATGCGAAAGTCTGAAACTGGTATATTTTGGCCTAATACATTGTTTTATTTACTATTCCAATATTACATGGGTTAGTACTCAACCAACCAACTTAAAAAAATATTTTCTCTACAAAAACATGCATGCAGACTTATATATAAGAAAAAAAAAAATGAACATGCAAAACCACTAATGAAATACATGCAAATGATGAGTATATATAAAGTTAATACCAACACTTTATTTTTATATATAAATATAATAACAGCCTGATTCCAAAAACCTTTAATAGTAAATTTACGAAAAATGTTAACAATAATTACTCTCTTAGAATAAATCAATGGAATACTTATAAATTGCCTAGAATTAGGAGCAAGTATTCTGAATATGGAATAGCATACCATGGACCAAAACTATGGAACACATTTCAAAAAACTAAACAATTAAATACGGTATAATCACTAAACTCCTTTAAGTTTCTAATAAAAAATGAAATTTTTAAACATTATAAATAGTTTTTTAATTTTTCTAAATGAACATCAAATTCCATTATTATCAGTTTTTTTATTTTTATTTTTTTGTTTCATAGACTCTTATTTTTTATCTTTAAAATAATTTGTCAGTATTTTTAAATGACTATTGTTAAAATTATATTGATACTATTTACTTTCTTTCTTTAAATGTAGATATCTATGAAAGTTTTTATCTTTTTATTATATTGGAATTTTCATAGTATTTTTAACAAACTTATTCTATTTTAAACTTGTGAAGCCCACAAAGGTGCTCTATGAAAAGATTGTGGTGACTTTAGTCATCCATATCTTCTTTGAGCCCCTGCCTGTTTTTTTATAAATCAACTTTTTTTTATATGTAAATGTTTCTTTGTAATTATATTTTCTTATTATATAAACAGCAAATATATATTATAAAAAAAATAAATAAATAATAATAATAATTATTCTCGGAGTATTCATCATTTTTTTTTTATAAGTTATTTCTATTTAAAAAAAAAGCACAAGTATACCATCATAGGCAACCCGTTGCTTTTATGATAGCATAGGGTAGGATGGGGCTGGTTAAAATCAAGAGTAACTTGATGACTTCATTTAACTTTAGAGTCTTCCCTCAGAAAAGCCAGAAATTGCTCAGAACCATCCTAATTTACCATTTCACACTACGCAGCAGCAAAGTTTTGCGCAAACATATAGGATATATTGCATTTTATGTATTTTTTGGACCAAAAAAGAAACTTTTGGAGCATTGTTTTCTTTTTACTTTACTTAAAAATAAGTTTTTCTTATAAAAAAAAAAAGATTTTCCCAACTCGTCATTGTTGCAACAAACCCACCTCGTCAGTATGCTATCATGGAAAAACCTCATCATTTTCATTAAAACAAGCAGTGTCTATCTTGTTTAAAAGATAAAAGTAAAGTAAGTATTCAGCTAAATGCTCAAAACTTGGATATAAAATGCATGAAAACTCTCTTTCTGCCCAGTTCATAATAAAATCACAATCTTAAATATATGAAGGGAATAAAACTAAAACAGCACATCACAAAATCAATTTTTGTTGATTATAAAAATAATATTTGTGCACAAGGGACGTATTTTCACTAAAACTAATGTATAGTCAGTATAGTTAAGTAGATCTTATCACGTTTTCACCAAAACCAATTTTTATGGAAATATAACCAGTATGCCATCATCGGCGCTATGCCATCATAGGCGCCTTTCCACTATATTAAATAGGAGTTGTTGAGATATTAAATAAATGCATAAACTCTGTGCGAGATTTTCGATTTTTCTGTTTCTTGCGCGATTATGTTTAAAATCTATTTTTTAATAACTTTATATTAATGCAAATAAAATATTTTATAGATGAGAATTAAACGGGAGCTTTTGATAGTTATATATATTATCTTATTTGTTTATACCTCTAATTGATTTTTTATCTTTAATGTTTTTATTTTGGCTCCTTGAAGCATTTGCTTTTTTGCTTTTTAATTAAAATATTTTAAATCTAATGTAATGTCTTTTAAATTTAACTAAAGTTTAAACTAAAAGCCAACGTTTAAATTTAAACTAAATTAAACAACGTTTAAATTTAAACTAAAAGCCAACGTGAAATAACGTCATAAAACAACACCGACAAGCTGCATCATGACAGCAGTTTAAGTATGACAACAGGCTACCGAAAAGCACGTAAATTGTTTTCCAGTTTTTTTTTTTTTTTTTTTTCTTTTATGTCTACTTATCTGTTTCAAATTTTATTTTAGGTTTGTCATATGACGCATTAATGCAATATAAAAGATAAAAGTTTACATATTTTATACAATTTGTAATGCACATGTTTGATTGAAAATTAACTTTTTTTTGTTTGAAACGTATTTGTACTCAATTGCTTAGTAATTTATAATAAATTATTTAGCTGTATGCATTTAACGTTTTAAAGATAATTTTACTTTTTTAAAGAAACATGTATCAAGGGGATACCAAAAAATTATTAACTCATGATTAATTTACGTTCACTTCATATTAATCTTATTAATCAAAGTTCATATTATAAAAAAAATAAAACAAGAATTTAGCTTTACTTTTTCGTCAATTTAATGCATGATGAAGTGTTATTATTTTGTGTCAGTAACTAAAAACGTATTGTGTTGAACTTAGTAATGTCTCGGAAAATGGTTCTGCCATACACTGATATGACCTATGTCAGTTGTAAATTACTCAAATAACGTTAAATAATTGGTAAATTAATTTATTTTAATTTTACAGATGGTTTAATTTTTTAATTTGAAGGCGTCTTTCTTAAAGGGGAAAAGTTAAGGTTTCGCAACTTTAAATTGTGGAAAACAGCCACTATAAATTAAGTAACAGACCGACCGTAACCCATATTACGGGTTGCTTTCTGCTAGTTATTATTATTATTTGCTGTATATTTAAATTTACAATGAAATAAATTGTGTTAACAAATAAACTGGAGCAAGCAGAAGACATAAACTGCCTTACCATCGAGCCCCATTTACATTTTTTTAGAATCGTCAGTTTATATACAAAAAAGAAAAGTAGCTAAGTACCAGAGGCGTAGAAAGAATTTTTTGGTGTTTGAGATAGGTAACTTCCAGACATGGAGCAAACTCCAAACATTTATATGTTTATACTTATGTCAAATAATGAGGGTTTGCAAAAAATTGCGATGATTGGAAGCTGGGAACAAAAAAGCCCCAAAATTTTCGCTCCCCCTGCCCCAAACGTGAGAGCAACAAGTTGATGAAGTATTTTTTGTACTATTCTTAACTAGACTTATATTCATCGATAAATTTTAGATTTCATTTTGAAATATTTTAGCGTTCAAAAATTATGACCATATAAAGTTTAAACCCCCCTCAATTTGAGGGGGTTGCAAATTTTATATGGTAATAATTTTTAAACGCTAATAGATAATACTATGAAACTTAAAATTTATTGATGAATATAAGTCTAGTTAAGAATAGTACAAAAAATACTTCATCAACTTGTTGCTCTCACTTTTGGGGCAGGGGGAGCGAAATTTTTTCGGCTTTTTTGTTCCCAGCCTCCAATAATCGCAATTTTTTGCAAACCCTCATTATTTGACATAAGTATAAACATATAAATGTTTGGAGTTTGCTCCATGTCTGGAAGTTACCTATCTTTAACACCAAAAAATTCTTTCTACGCCTCTGCTAAGTACATAATAAGAATTTTACACATGTTAGTTACAATATAAATATTAGTATAAATATTAGTGTTGAAATATTACGCAATATATCAAAGATTAACAACAACATAAAAGTATTAAAGTTTTTTAACAAAAAAAATTAAATAAAAATAAAACTGCAACAAAAGAGAAATAGTGTCAATAACTATTTTTTTAGATAATTTATATTATTTATGTATTTATTTTAAAAGAGATATTTTAAATCAAAGTCATTATGTAATAAGAGACTCTTAGATTCTTTCCTGAATTTTTCCAAAGAGATGTTTTGAATATTCCTTTTTTTTGAAATAAATTTTGAAAAGTGTTTCCATAGAAACGGTCCATGGTATTGGATTTGGTAAGAACTTAGTTTTAAATTATTTTTTGGTACAATAATGTTGTTAGTTGAAAATTTAGTAGGATAATTATGCGAGATTTCACTTAAGAAAGTAAGACTTAAATACAATAGGAGTAAGCCCATGTTTTATTTTAAACATGAATTGTAGAACTTGGTGTATTTCAAGTTTTTAGATACTTAAGGCACCAAGCTTCCTTAAAAGAAATTTGCAATGAAAAAATCTGTGTGCACCAAATGCAATCCTGCACGCGTGTTTTTGCTTACTATAAATTTTTTTAAATTTACTATAATTAGTACTACCCCATACAATATTACAGTTAAAGATAAAACTATGAATAAATGAAAAGTATATTTTTTTTCAAGGAAGCTGCGTTACGATATGGTTTAGTTTTATATAATATGGAAATATTTATTGAGATTTTATTTTCTTTGTATTTTATATGTGGTTTCCATGACAAATTTTCATCTAGTATTACTCCTAAAAAATTAACGATTAGTTCCTTTTTAATAAATGTTTTATTGATTAAAAGATTTGGTAATTTTAGAGGAACATCATCATGTTTACTAGGTTTGGAGAACAAAATTGTTTAATATAGTTTTTATAGTTTTTGTAGTTTATTTCATTTTTATATGTTTTATGCCTTAAATATTTAACATAAAGTTTTTGTTTTTAGAGATTTTATTAGCCCCTTGGTCATCCAGGGGTTTAAAAGAGACTTGGATTTTATAATTATTTTTTTAACAGGAAATGCTATGTCATACTGTTTACAGAATTGCGCTAAAAATAGTTCATATGCATTATTGACTTCATGGGATTGTAAAATAAGATTGAAATCGAGACTTTGTGATAAAAGAGTTCGAAAATACAATAAGGAGTTTTCATTGATCTGTCGCGTTAATATTGTAGAGTTCGAGGGGGGATTATTTTGGGTAATGTTATCAATAATTAAGAATATTGGAAAGTGATCTGTTAAAGCAGTTTTGATTATGCCCGTTCCTAAACGACAGTTTTGAAAATTGTTAGTAACTATATAATCAAGTAATGACGATGTAGTTTTAGTTATTCTCGTTGACTTATATATTGTTGGTATTAGGTTATGTTGGGTTAGTGTATCTAAAAAGTATTGAACATTTTTATTTAAAGCATAATTAAGCAAATTTAAGTTAAAATCGCCAGCTAATGAACATGTTTCCGTGTTAAACTAGTTTTTGTTAAAAACTGTTTAAATAAGTTTTAAATTTTCTTAAACTACCAGATGGTTGTCTATAAATAGAATTAATTACAATATTTTTGGTGGTTTTGTTTATAATTTTTATGCACAACGACTCATAATCTGTTTCATTAACGTTAAGATCACTTCGTAAAATAAAGTTAATTGATTTGTGGACAAAAATACTAGCACCACCACCAGCGTAGTAAAAACGCGGTTGGTGAACTGATGCGTAATTATTTAATTCAAAATTTGAATTTTTTCCGTTGATTTTAATCGAAATTTCCGTGATACAAATTATTTGAAATTCGTGGTTTTGTTGATGCAATAAGAGTTTAAGATTTTCAAAATTTTTGTTAATACTTCGAATGTTTACATTTAATATAGAAAAGTTTTTTTTGTTCTGACAGAGATATTGAGTAGATTCAGAAATTGAATAATACTCGCTTTCTAAATTTTTTCCATTAAAATAGTTATCATCAATAGCATTCTCATCATTAAAATTAAATGAAAATTTGACCTCCATTTTAATAAGTAAAATTTAATATAATTAATTAAACAAAGTATTATATAGTAAGTAAAACAAAATTGTAGTATATATATAAATAAAGAAAATAATATTTTACTTTTGTTCGCAGCCCAATCTCGAAGGGTTGCATGCTTTTTAGTAATTTTTGCTTGCATTGGCTTGTATGCTTGCTTGCTTACATTTGCTCGCATGCTTTTTTGTAATATAGTTTCTTTGTAGTAATTCTTTTTTTTTCTTTTTTTTTTTTTTGATTTTTTGTAACCAATACAAAAACAAAAAGTTAAAGTAGGACTTGAGGACCAATAATTTTTATTTTATTAAGTCCTTAGAAAAATGTTTTATATTGTATAGTGTTACGTTTTTTAATTTTTGTTGTCTTATATTTACGGTATAGACTTAGGGGCTTGGTGATAAGACCAACTTTGTCTTCTTTTTGTCTCTGCTATTTGTATTTATATCATGGTTTACGTCTTTAATAAATTATACGGCAAAAAAACAAAACAAAACAAAAAAAAAACAAAAAAAAAATGCTTTCAAACTTGTAAATTGAAGTAACGAAAAAATTTACAATTGGTTTAAATAAAAAACGTATGACACTAAATATTTTTAGATATTTACTATATATAATTTCTTTTACAGATTGAATTTCAGCTATTAAGACAATAAAAAGTTTTTAAAAAATCAAAATTAAAGTTGAAAACAAAAATTTCTCAAATAACAAATTATCTTTTCTTTTACGTCATTATTATAAAATCTTCCTCTGTTAGGCTGTACCTTAGAAGATTGAACTTTGCATAAAAGAGCCAATGCACGGGTTTCGAAATGGAGGTATAGCAAGAATTTTCTCAAAAAAAAAGAAAAAAAAAAAGGGCCTTTAGAAAAAAACTAGGGGAGGGGGCATCAAGATAAATCATGCATCAAGGGTACCTGAAAAAGTTTGTTACATAAAGAAAACTTATTCGCAAACATAATATGAAGATCTTCATGCTTTTTTTAATTACTAAAAAAATTTATTGAATACCATTGAGCATTATAAATGCAGGCCACATAGGTTCCTGTTGTGTAACTTGAAATTTCCTAAATATAAACTCTGCAAGTAGAAATACCCACATCAGTCCAAACACCATCAATTGAAAACTTTTATTTTTATATTGAGGTAAGTAACAATGGTATGAAACTGCGGTAGTTTTTTGTATTTTTATGTTTACATTTTGATTGATTTGTCAGAATCCTTAAGTGACTAGAGACTTGCTCGTGCAACAAGACAAATTACAATCTTTTTGTTAAAAAAATTTTTGTTACCTGCAACTTCCTGTACCAGGAACATTTTGTACAAGAAGATTTTCATTTAAATGATACTGGTAAGAACAAACTGAATGCAGACTAAAAGTACCACCAACAGGAATGTCAATTATTAAAAAGTATTTTGAGCGGTGCATTCACTTGAGCAATGCACCACTTGAGCGGTCGTTCTTGTGGATGGTGAAATTCTTTCATATTAACTAAAAAATGTTGTTTTTAGATATGTTGCTTTAGATCATCTAATTTAATTGAAACAAACATTTTCTTTCCTGGACGAAGCCTTGAATATTCATTCCATTGATTAAACTGAGTAACCTCTTAAACTAGTTTCTAAGTAAATGCTCTTTAAAATAACAAAAAGTTTTAACTCCAAAACAAAAATACCAACTTTAACTCACCATTATGGAAAAAAACATGCCATATTTTAACTTTTTTTTTTTTTAAATATCTATCTCATACATTTATCTTGAAATAGTTGAAGAATAAAACAACTTGTTCAAAAGTTATTACATGTTAAAAGCAATGAAAACATCTTTTTTTGTGTGTAGATTAAAACTCAATGCAAAATCGTCCACTACTTCAATAGTGTTTTTTCAAGAACCGTATTAGATATTGATCTGAAAATTTCAAAATATGCTGTTATTATATATTTGTGCAAAATCAAAATGTTTCTGCAAAATCTGATATGGTTCACAAGGACCTTTGCTCCTTTTGGCATGGAATGATCCAACAACTTTTTTTAAACAGCTGATTCCATAACCAGATATTTTTGTAAATAAGTATTTTGTCATTGTACAGTTATTGAAACAAGATTTTTGACTCTTGATGAGTATGTGAGTCATTATGAAATTGTAATTATATAAACAGGTTTGTTTTCAGGTAGTTAATAATAAAATGAATAATAAAAGTTAATGATAAAAGTCTTTGTACCTTAAATGTTTAATTTTTGTTATAAATAAAATTTATAAATTCTTGCGTCTACTTTAGATTTATTATTTATTTTTTATCTTTTATGGTAAAATTATGGTCTTGAATTTTGTTAACAGAAGTCATGAATTTTAAAAATTATAACCTGTATATATTACATGTCACCTATTATACTCATTAGATCACCAGAGTATTTTAAAAAAATAAGTTTTTGATTTAAAAAAAATCGCATTTTCAGATTTAGTATTGAAACATTTTAAACCTGAAAAAACTGGGGAGAGGAAGGGGGTATATATTTTTTTTAACTTACCCAAAAAATTTCTGTATACGCCCTTCATTATAACTCAGATTTTTGCAAATAATTCATTAGAATTAGATTTTACACAAAATAGTGTTAAATAGTTTTGAATTTTAGAAATCTAAATTATTTTGATTAAGTTATTTTAATATATTTTTAGTAAATTTTATAATTGGAAATCAAAACTTAACTCAAATGCATAAATATATCAAAAAAATTTATCTAGTTTTACTTGGTTCTTACTCATTTTTAATTATCGAAAAAAAAAACGTTAATTGCAAATTAAAAAAAACTTACAACGCTTTATTAAAACTTTTGTAATTAGAGTTAGTCCATAATTTACCATTTCCACAATATTATTTATGAACATTGTTCAAGAACCGCATTTTTGAACTTATAGTTTTTTCTTGCTCGCTTCAGATTATTCTTCCTGTGGGCATTCTTTAACTTCTAAATATAACTTTTCTAATACTAACTGTCGCTTCGGACATATGTTCATTGATATATGTATCTATTTCTTTGAGTCAATTGGTTTCCTTTAATATTTCATTTTATTCTTGTAACTTTGCAGTTTCAAAACAATTTTTCTTAAAAAATCAACTTTTTTATACCCAAAGCAATGTAAGCGTTCCATTTCAATTTCCCAGAAACCTTTGCGATAAAAATAACTGTACTTTTTATTTTGTTTGTGGCTAAATTTTGTTTGGATTTTCAGATAATCCAATCAGAATCACCCAACCCTTGTTCGAGTTGTTAAACCTTCTATACTAATGTTAGTTAACTAATGATTCTCTGGATAAAGTAAAAACTGAGCTGCTCAATCTAGGACAAAATTATTTGTTACTACAAAAAAATATCCCGAATATAGAATATAATATTAGTATTAAAACTCACGCTTTACAACTTAAAAAACTGGTTAAGCTAACACAAACTAAACTGTTTAAAAACTTATACAAATTCGCGAAACTTAAAATTAAAAAATAGCTTTACAAAACAACAACATAATTTGTAAACAACCTAAAAAGCCATTAAATTACAAAGATCTGATTGATAATAGCGCGGGGATTGCATTATGGTACAAAAAAGTTATCCTTTAGAAAATAAAAGAACAAATGAATAATAGCAAAATTATCTAAATTCATTACTATTGCACGCTTTTAAATTTTTCCATTATGTAAAACTAAACAAAAAAAAATTATGTTTAAATTTATTAACCGTGATGTACACTGGATTTTTAAATTTTTGAGTTTTGACACTTACAGGCATTGTGCAAACTCCAAACTCTTGTATGTTTATTCTTATATCAAAAAAGAATGTTTTGCAAAGATTTGGGGTGATTGGAGCTTGGGAACAAAAAAACCCTAATTTTTGGGCCCACCCAGCCTTTAACGTAGAAGCAATGAGTTTATAAAATATTTTCCTTACTGTTTTTATCTAAATTCATATTCATTAACAAATTTCGAATTTCATGCAATAATCTCTTTTTTTTCAAAAACTATGATAAAATAAAGTTTTAACCCCCCTCAATATGAGGGGATTGTAAACATTGCAGGGTCATAAAAACTGAACACTAAGAGATTATTTCATGAGACTTGAAATTTGTCAATGAATATGAATTTAGATAAAAATGCTAAAGAAAATATTTAATAAACTTGTTGCTCCCACGTTAAGGGCTGGGTGGGCCCAAAAATTAGGGGTTTTTTGTTCCCAAGCTCCAACCACCCCAATTCTTTACAAAACATTCTTTTTTGATATAAGCATAAACATACAAATTTTGGAGCTTGCACAATGCCTGTAAATGTCAAAACTCAAACATCTAAAAATCCAGTGTACACCGCTGATTAATAATATCATATCCCACCTGTAATTTACAGAATGATTAAGACACAGACAAAAAAAGCTTTTTTATTGTTTCAACAATCACCACACCACTTATTGAAACAATCGAGCATCTTTGCTGAAAATTATTCAACTAGCAAACCAAAACAGACTTATAACTTTAACAAGAAGCAGTTCCTGTTTTTAATGAAGCAAATTTTTGTATTTATTATTATATTAAAGAATGACATTAGTGATTTAAAAACTGGAACTCATCCTTTATTGAGAACACAAATTAATTGAACTTTTGTTATTTGTATTTTTATTTATGTAACAACAAAATATTTTGGTCATTAAGTTTTTCTATAATAAAATTTCTTTGATTAATGTCCGAAGTGTTTTTACAAAATATTAAAATCCTCCATATAGCCATAATGCATATATTGGCGTCAAAAACTTACAAATTGTATTTAGATGATTGGTATATTTACTTCAATTCCAAAAAAAATAAAAAAAATAAGCGTTTCTACAAACCTCAAATATACAAAATTATCCCATAAATTTGTTGAACTTAAGTATCACTAAAACAATTTAATTTTTAGATAATTAGAAAAAGACAGACACAATGAACAGAGTTTATATATTTCAAATACATTTAAAAGATAATATTTGTAATGTTTAACTAAAATCAAACTCCTAAGTTGCGAGACTTATGTCTAGGTCTTGATATTCATGCTTAACTGACTTTGTGTTTGTCATTGCTTTGAAATTTGGAGGTTCAGTCTTTTTTTATTTTTTTTTGTTACCTAGGTGGCCCAAGAACACCTAACGGTCTTGTTACAGAGTACCGCGGAAGTGCATTTAATCAGGTAGTTTGCGCCTCCTTCCTTACTGTGACGCAAAGTTTTGTGCAATACTCGTTTCGAACCAGGATCTCCTGCTTATAAAGCAAGCGCTCTAACAACTTTGCACAGTGCGTGGTCTTGTAAACCCAGGGTATTAATCTTGGTCTTGGATCTTTAATGTCTTGTGTTTGATTGATCTTATCAAAAATACAATTATGAATTAATAACCAATAAAAAACTGGGTTGCCAGACTCTCCACCCGTTTTCCTTTAAGGAGTATTGTACCCAAGTATAGTCTTTTACTGTATTTCTTTGCGCTTTCCTGTGTTTTCAGGTTACCAAATTAACTGAAAAATTATCCGCATTTACTAAATTTAGCTATTGGACGCAGAACGTTCTTAAGGCAACTAAAAGACGTTCTTCGGACTCATGAAGTCTTCATAAACGTCATAAACTAAAAAATTGTAGAAGCCTTAAACGGTGTATAAATGTCTTAAAGACGTTTGTGTTTGATGAGTGGTTATTGTGGTTTTTGTAATATTCAGGAGATGATTAAAGATCCTGCTACCTTCAATCTTCATGCTCAGTGAAGTGACTGTTACCTTCAATGTTCGTGCTTAGTGAAGTGACTGCTACCTTCATTTTTCATGCTTGCTGAAGTGACTGCTATCTTCAATCTTCATGCTAAGTGAAACTTCAATCTTCATGCTTAGAAAACTTCAATCTTCATGCTTAGTGAAGTAACTGGTACCTTCAATCTTCACGCTTAGTGAAAAACCAATTACCAAAACAGGTACTACTTAGAGTTACACAAAGTATGTTTTTATTTGTTGTTAAGCATACTGCATCGGTTAATTGCATTAATACGTTTAATAATAATGTAATTATGTTTTGTATAACATTTGTTAAGTTAGATCCATGGAAAAAAATTGTTTATATTCTCAATTTCAATTTTTGTTACTTATAATATTACTAATAGTTTGAAGATATATAATGACATAAAATATGTTTCAAAATCAATCAAAATTGATTAAAATATTTTTTAATATTTTGAAATGAACTATCCAAACATTATGGGAACAACTCATTAATTTAACTGCATGTTTCATAATAGGAGACCATCAGGCACGCATTTTATATATTATTAAAATTTTGGCATAAAAATTTGCCAAAAATATTATACAGGAGCGGTGAATGCATCAAGAAAAATTAAAATACACAAAAAAAAAATAAAGAAGAAATGTATTTAAAACATTCAAGCGTTTCGAAAACTAAGGTTAACAAGAATTAATTCAACAACATTTTTCATAATAAGTTAGTACGCACTTATTTTACCGTTTTACCAGTAATTGGATTTCTTGGCGTATTTCATTAACTGTTTAAACTGCTAGAACGAAAATTTTAACGCTGCACTCTTACTAAGAATGTTTCTTTTTTTTTAAATTAGGAATAGGGCATGGTCAGTGGTAATAGCTTTTTGATGTTAAGATTTTAATGAGTTTTTGATAAAAAGTTTTAAGATTTAATTTAGTTTTTTTTTTTGGTCATGTTTCTAACAAGCTGTTAAAAATAGAAATAAAATTTTATAAAAAGTTGCGATAAAAGATTTCAAACTTTGATGAATAGTTAAAAAATTGATCCAATTTATACCTTTTACACATGTCAATGTTTTTTAGTCAATAGTGTCTACTAACTACTCTGAGAATTGTGGCTTCAATCATCCGCAATCTTGAGCGCTAAATAATTTTAAAAAATTAATGATTTCTAATTATTGTAAAGAAGTTTCTTTTTACTTTGTAGGTATTTTTTGTGAGGGAAATAAGGAAATCAATTTAAGACAAATGGTAGAGTGGTTACAGGTTTCAAAAAATACTTTGGAAAATGTAAAAAGAATTGAATACATAATTACTAGGATATTTGTCAGAGAAGACAAAGTAAGTTTTTTATTAAAAACGAAATTTATACTAACTCTTACAAACTATGTTGCACAATGGCATGTATCATATCAAAAAAAAAGAAATAATTGATAGTAGAAATTATGTTTGGCCTAATTCATTTTTTAAAACAGTCAGTTTAGTTGTATCCTCAGCTAACCAAGAGGGCTTAATAAATTAATCAGCAAAAAGAGGTTGACCAACTAAAGAATTTGATGAATTGAGTTTTAGTGCCTAAAGACAATTGATAGCCAATAGATTATTTGATTCAAAAACGAAACTATCGAAAAAATATTGTTAGTTGCACTATGAATAAAAGCCAACAACCACGAATTTAATTTAATAAAATTTCTTAATGTTATTACAATAAGGCAATAAAATAAGAGCAATGGCTATAGCAAAATAGTTAGGAAGCAATTTTTAATAAACTTTTCCTCATTCTAAAGTTTTATTTGTGAGCTTAACCCAATAAAAATTTATAGGCTCAACGCAAAAGAAAATACGATGAAAGTGACGTCAACGAAAAACTTTACGGTCGTTATTTAGAATTGTTATTGATTATAAAGTATAACTTGTAATTAACTGTAAAGAATGAGTTAGTAAAATATAATAATAAAAAAAAATTTCAAATCTAGAGATAAAATAAAATTGCATAAAAAATCTTTTTAAATTTAAAGTAATCTAATTTACTCTAATTGAAGTTTGCATTTAATTTAATTAGATTTATAGTTTGGATTTATGAAGTGCTTTTGAAAATCGTTTTGCTAACACCATTTCAGCATTGTTTTTTAGAACTGTAATTGATTATAAAGTATTAGTTGTAATTGAGTGAAAAACATGATTTATTAACATATAAGGGAAGATTGCGTAAGATGAGCAAGTTCCTAAGATGGTATAACCTCTTTTACGAGTAGACTAATGATTTTTTCGCAAACTTTTTTGGTTAAAAGTATTCATACAAGTTCAATGGTGTTATTTTTTTAATTTCTTGGTTGTATAGATAATATTATTTGATTGTTTTACTGTTAAAATAAATTACTATTTCCTTTATAATTTTTTATTATTCTATATTTTGTAAAAACGTCAGAACGAAACAAAATCATCAAAAATTAATTACATCCTCAATATTTTATGCTTATCTACTGCTAATTCTATGGGTTATATAAAATATTACACAAGCTGTTGTCGCGCTATTTAAATTATGATAGCACTTGGTGAAGTTGCTTAAGATGATACGTTTTTAGACGCTCAAAATGAGATGCGGTTTTTGTTGAGAAAAGCGCGCTTTTTTAAAGATATTTACCATTAACTTTTTTAGAGATAGGAAAGATTTATTTTTCTTTGTTTTTTTATGTTTGAGATAATTACTTTTTACTTAAGTATAGCCCTTGAAAATACAATTTTATTTAACTTTTTTTGTGACTTTTTTTTCGTCATTTTGAGTTTTTTTAAATTCCATTAAAAAAAGCTCGTCTTAGGAAACCAGTTTGATTGGGTGTAACCAAACCAGATGATTGGGTGTAACCAAACCAGATGATTGGGTGTAATTATTTTGCTAACAACCCTCATTTTAAAAATGTTTTAGAATTTTGCTAAGTTTATTGCGCTCACTGATAGCCACGATGCAATCAATAAATGGATTTTAGTGAGCAAACAATCGAATAAATAAATTTTCTTTTCTCAAACAAAAGACTTTAGAGGTGACGCTAAAGTAATATATAACAAACTTATTACACGCACTTTAAGGGTTAATATTAAAATTTCTTTTAATTTTCTTCTATCAGATTGCAAAAATGTAAACTTGAATGACTTCAAATCCCTTATAGAGCAGCCGTAGCGCAGTGGTTGGCGACTCATCCGTGGTCCAACGCACCTCTGTGCAGTTTTATAACATCAGTAAGAAAGGAGGCGTATACTTCATTTCAAATGCTCTTTTGCTGTGCTCTGTAATAAGACCGTAAGAACTACTTTGGGCACCTAAAACAAAGAAATAAAAAATATTTAATTTTCAGAATAAATAATTAAATTCAGATCTCAACTAAGATCAAGTAATTAACTTTTTCTAATGATGTGAACACGTGATCTTATCAATAACCCAATCTTCATAATCTAAATCATCAAAAATTAAACAGTTTTTATATATAAAATACTTAAAAACAAAATCCAATACAAACCTACCTAGATATTTACAAGCTACTAACTTCTTTTTGAAAATGTTTGCAAAAATTTTTTTTTTCAATTATTACTCTTATATAATTACTAAATATAAAAATTTGAAGAAAATACAGTTGCGAAAAATAAAAAAGTCCAACTAAGCGTATTTTCCTTTTTGTTAAAAAACACCATGCAAAATAAATTTTTTTTACAGCTTTGCTGTTTAAAATATTAGCTAACATGTTTATTTTCTAAAACAAATCATTTTGGGAACAAAAATGCTTGGTGTTGCTCGATTTTAATCAAAAATGCCAATTCTGACCGAAAAATAAAATAGCACTACTCACTCTTTTGTTGTAAAATACTCTGATACGGTAAAAAATAATTGTGAAAATAGCAATCGTTGGTTTTTTTTTTTGCTGATTATTCGTTTTATGTTAGTGCGTATTAGTAGGAGACATTAACATATAAACATGGGACGCGGAAAGAATTGTATTCCAGAAAAACGAGAACTAATCCGAAAGTTGTTATCACCAGGTAAATCTTTTAGAGAAGTTGGTCGTTTAGTTAAGTGTTCCAATAAAATGATAAGAAATGCCATAAAATTTCAAGAAAAGCCTATAACACGTGATCAAAAACGTTCTATTTTAACATTGCTGGCCAATCGCTTAGTCCGACAAGCTAAAAAGAAACTTTTAAAACAGCTACCGAGCTGAAAAAAGACTTTAACATCGATGCAACAGTACAAACAGTTCGGGGCCTGTAGCCCCAGAAAAGCTCCACTTCTAAGTGCCAGACATGTTGTAAAGCGTATTGCGTTTGCTAAAAAACACTCAAATTGGCCACTCGAAAAATGGAGTAATGTTTTATGGACAGACGAAAGTAAGATTGTGCTTTATGGTGGAAAAGGCTATTGGTAGTATATATCAGAAGACCGCCGAATGCAGAACACAAACCCAAAATATACCATCAAAACTATTAAACATGGAAGATGTAGCATAATGATATGGGCATGCTTTTCTTATTACGGAGTAGGGCCCATTCATCACATTACTACTATTATGGATCAACACGTTTATGTTTATATATTGGATAAAGTAATGTTGCCGTATGCAGACTATGAAATGCCATTGTCCTGGGTGTTCCAACAATGATCAAATGCTCACTAGCAAGAAGGCGAAAAACTGGTTTGAGGAGCATAAAGTGAACGTTATGGAGTGGCCAGCACAGTCGCCAGATCTTAACCCAATTGAGAATATGTGGGCTGACGTAAAGGAGGTGACTGCTGCTGCCAAACCCACCACGAAGGAGTCACTTTGGAAAGTAGTTAAGGAGACATGGAGCGAAATTCCGCTAAAGCAATGTCAGGACTTGGTTACCTCAATGCCAAGACGTTGTGTAGCCGTCATTGCTAATAAAGGTCGAGCTACAAAATACTAATATGTTAAGAAATAACTAATATTTATTGTAAAATCTTTAAAACAATTGATCTCAAAATATTCCCTTATTTTAAAGTACACATTAAAGCTGTGTTGTTATTATTTTTTTCGCGTTATATTTGATTTTTTTTGAATTTTTGTTTAATAAATGAATACTATATATTAAAACTTGCATATTTTGTATTTTATAAAAATTATAAGCCATTTTACTTTTAAATATGCATTTAAAAGATTTTCAAACTCAAAAATAGTTAAAAATTCTAATTTCAACCAATTTTTGGTATTGGTGCTAATTTATTTTTCGCAGCTGTATACAAAAATAGCAGAAAAACAGAAAACCTGCTTAAGTATTCTATCAAAACTTAATAAAATAAACTGCGTATGTATATGTAAGCCGAACGAAATAGCAAATGAAAGAATAAATACTTGACTAATATCAAAAGTAATTTTTCTATTAGGATTCCTTCTATTTATGTTTCCATAAATCAGTTTTTAAAGTCTACTAATAATTCATTTTGTTTCACATTATTTATTGGTAGATCTATTAATTAAAGTGATGAAAAGAGTCTTTAAATCTCTAAAAAGAAAAAAAGCGATCGGTGCGACAAAGTTGCTGGAAACCTAATTAAGGATTGCTATGAAAACTTGAACGATATTATTTTTAAAGTTTTCAAAGCATTCATAGCACCCATACAACAATCTATTTTTTCCGAAAAACTATAAATTGCAAGAATTCTTGCATTTAACAAATACACAAACACTAATTGAAATAATAAAGCTTTGAATCTAATGAGTTTGATGTTTGCTGACGATACCAATTTATTTTTATCAGACAAAGACATATGTAAACTTTTTTTAATTTTGTAAAAGGATCTTGTACAAAATTCTACTCGGTTTAGTTGCAACAAATTAACCTTATTGATAAAACAAAATGGATTCATTTCCATTCCTCAATAAAAAAACGTCTTTGGCCCAAAGATTTGTCTTTTTGTCGGTAGAGTTGAAATTAAAAAAGATTCCTTTATAAAGTTCCTTGGTATTTATCTTAATAAAAATCTGTCATGGAAAACTCATGTTGGTTATATATCAACCAAAGTTATAGAAGAGGCTTGAAATTATTAAAACAAAATTAATTTAAAATAACCATATGGGAGACCGGGCTAATTGCCTCTGTTATTACTCTTTCAGCTCTGTAGCCACCACGTCACAATTTTTTGTAGAAATTAAAGCACAGTCTTAAAAAGTATGAATTTAAGTAACGTTTTAAATTTATTTTCATTATGTGAAAAAATTTTCTTAGAACCTCAAAACAAACATTCCTCACCTCAAGGTATGTTGGCGCAAACTATACAAAAATGAACATTAATGTTCCGTTAAGTGCAAAGTTTATAGAAATTTTTTTACTATTCATTTTGACATAAGTTCTCTGCCTAAAACTTAATTCTTAATAACATTTGCTGGTACTAAATAAAAATACCCAAAAAAAATTTGAAAAAAGTTTTTTTTTTTTTTAATTTTAAAAAATAATAATATTTTCATAATTGTTAAAAATTTAAAATAAAAAAAACAAATTTTAAATACATGTATATATTTTTTCCATTTGAAATGATATGAGGCAATTTGCTTCGTGAGAATTTTGCCAAAATACCTTATATGTCTATTTTCAATAAACATATAAAAACTTAAAAAAAAGAAATAATCGGAAATAGTAAACTAATTGTAACTGAATTTTTTCAAAATATTTTTATCTTATGACTAACTACTTTTTTGTAAAGTAAAAAAGAAGCGATATTCCAAAAAGTAACGTTTTTATCCAAAAAAAAACAACCCATAAATCTCAATATCTTTCGTGCGCATACGGAAGTCTAAGTAAAACTCAAGTGAAAGAAACAATGGTCAATTAAAAAAATTCTATGTAGTTTTCGGCTCTTTCTGATAAAAAACTTTTAAGAAAAACGCAGTTTATCAACTTACCCCTGTTACCAACTAGCCCCTGTCTCCCTAATACTTATTTATTCACTAACATAGCAGAGATTTTTTTTATTTTGATTTTTATTTTAAACATTTCAGTTTACATTTGTTAGTTCGTTTGAACAATATTATGAAAGTAGATAAAAATTATTACAATTTATAAAGCAAGCAAATACATTTGAAAAACTTGGTATTTGAAAGAAGATCATTAAGAACTTATCGTCAGAACCTTATACTGGTGTAAACAAATTATTAGGTTATAAAGTAACTATAAGTACATCATAATAAAGTACACATATACATACACATATTACTTTATTGTATACATATACATACACATATTACTTTATCATATAGGTTATAAAGTTTAATAAATAACTCCATAATATAAATATTATTGTCAAATATTAAAAACATGTGAGAGTAAATGATTTTTCAGCCAAATTTTAAAAAGATGCAAAGTAGTAGTAGATCAAAATTTAAATTAGGCAAAACAATTTTATTCTCAAAATGGGGTGCACGATAACCAATGCAAATTTGGTTAAAATTTGTTCGACAAAAAGGTGCATATAGAAGGTTGGTATTTCTTAGTGAGTCATTATTAGCAGGTTTCAAGGCAATTAGATCATTAAAAACGGCAGGAGAAGATTATTTTTACATATTTACACAAAGCATAAAATATATAGGCATATAACCAATATGATGCTTCCATGTGGTGTTTTCATCAAGAAATACAACTAATAATTTTGTGACGCATTCTCTTTTTGTTTCAATTTGAACGATAAAAATATCAGGTACAGCTTTGGGCAAACTAAGTTTTTTAGTTATCGAATAAAAAATAATATATTTTGTTTTTTTAATCTTTAGGGTAAGCTTAAGGCATTTGAACAAGCTAGAAATATTTTTAAGTTTCTTATTTCATAGCAGCAAAGAGTTTATAAATATTGTTTTCAGATAAAAATAAATTTGTATCATGCACAAGCGTAATACATAAAAGATTTAAAGCTTTATGCAAATTTTTTTTTTTTTAATTTTACATCGTATTTTGCCGTTTAATAAAGATAACAGTTTCCATAAATTTACAATAAAGTTAATGGCCGGAGCAAGAAGAAGGCATTGACTTGCCTTATCACCGAGCGCCGTGTTACAATTTATAATTTTTACAAAGTTGCTTCAAGAATTTATAGCATAAAAAAAAAATTAAATGAATGTTTACAAAAAATATATAAAAAATAAAGTAAGATATTGTTTAATACAATCAAAATAGATTGGGTAAAAGTAAGAGTGAATATATAAAACTTTATATGTATTTAAGTGAATTATATTAAAGATAAAAAAAGATATCGTTTATTATAATATCATAACTGGATTGGGTAAAAGTAAAAGTGAATATATAATCACTTTATATATATATATATATATATATATATATATGCATATATATATATATATATATATATATATATATATATATATATATATCTATATATAAATATATATATATATATATATATATATATATATAGGTATATATATATTTATATATATATATATATATATATATATATATATATATATATGTATATATATATATATATATATATATATATATATATATATAATTATTGTCAATATTTATAATAATTATTGTCAAAAAATTTTAACCTTTTTTTAATGATTACAAGGAATAATTACCTTGTTTTTCAGTTTTTAAATTATATATCTGATCTATTTTTAAAAGAAAGACTTATAATAATATAAATCAAAATCTGGGTTTATTTAAAAACTGTTTTGAATCAGTTTTAAAATGATTCAAAACAGTTTTTTACTGTTTTGAACTAGTTTTGAAATGATTCAAAACAGTAAAAATCTGATGTTGAGAATGTTTTTTCTTCCGGAAACAATGTTTGGAAATCTTTTCCATAAAAGTGGTCCGCGATTCTGAATTGAATAAGAAATTTGTTAGAATAAGATTTTGGTATAACAAAGTTGTTTGTGGAAAATCTTGTAGCATATTTATTGTGTATTTCTTTAAAATAAGTTTCAAATATTTTGGGGGACAGTCCTTATTTTGTTTTATACATGAACTGTAGAATAAAATGGATATGAGGTTTGAAAATATTCAGGGCACCAATTATACG
This sequence comes from Hydra vulgaris, assembly GCF_038396675.1. NCBI lineage: Eukaryota > Metazoa > Cnidaria > Hydrozoa > Anthoathecata > Hydridae > Hydra > Hydra vulgaris. Next base: position 4,813,507 of record NC_088920.1, read on the forward strand.
TAAAGAGGTTTATAAGGAATCGCTCTATCAACTCCAAATATGATTTTAACAGCATGTTTTTGCTGGCTATAAAGTTTTTTTAGTCTAGTGTGATTACTACTTGCCCACAAGATGTTGCCGTTACTAAGTTAAGTAACTATGTATAAATGAAAAATATAAACTTTTTATGGACTTAAAATTTAAACGTGACTTAACTGTATAGGTCATGCCAACTTTTTAAAAAATTTTTTTTTCTATAGAATTTGTGTGAACTTTTTAAGATAGATTTTCATATAAGTTTACTCCTAAAAAATTTACAGATATTTGCCTTTTGATGTTAGTTTTATTCATCAAAATATTGGGAAGAATAAGTGGTATTTCTTTTGTTTTGCTTGATTTGTAAAAAAGAGAAAATTTAGTTTTTTGAACATTTAAAAACAATTTGTTGCTTTTTAACCATTCATTAACTTTATTTAATTTTTCATTTACTACTGTAAAAAGTGTTTCAATATTTTTGTGAAAATAAAGAAGATTTAAATCATCTGCGAATTAAAAAACAATTTAATAGGTTTTATGTTGAGAACAAATCATTTATGTATAGTAAAAAAAGTAAAGGTTTAAGTATAGAACTCTGTGGGGCTCCGTAATTTACAGTTTTTTTGGTCGTTTCTAAATTATCAAATTGTACATATTGTCTTCTGTTTGAAAGGTACTTTTCAAACCAGAGTAAGTTTGTCTCATTAATCATTAATGTAGATTATAAAAAGAAGCGCCCTAAAATTGATTCCTGCGGAGCGTTAAATGAAATATCTAAAACATTTTTCTAATACGGATCGGTAAGAAAACATTTTTTTTTTTCGATTTGTTAAATAACTTTTAAACCGATATAAAATTAAGTCATTCAATCCATTTTTATGAATCAAAATGCTTGTATTTACTTTATTAAATGCTTTTAATAAACCTCAAAACAAAAAGTGAATTGTAAATTTTTGAAAGAGCTAGAGATCTCGCGGACGAATTGAATGATTGCATGCTCAATAGAACCATTTTCTTTTAAACAAAACTGATTTTTATAAAAAAAAAAATTTCTCCTTCAAATAAGTATATGATCTGCTGTAAATATATTTTCTATTCTGTAAATATAGATTTTTGAAATTGTTGATAAAGTAGAAATAGTTCTGTAGTTACATATATTAGTTCTGTCTCCTTCTTTGTAGATTGGGATTAGCTTACCTATTTTTAACTGATCAGGAAAAACTACTCGTTGTATTGACACTTTGAAAACTTTAAAAGAGAATGTCTTTTAATTGTTTAAAGCATTCTAAGATAGTGTATCCATTTAATTCATGAGCTGCAGGGGTTTTTTTTTAAATAGATTAAAATGACAATAAAAACTCTTGAAATAATTATTCAGAAAATAATTTTTTAAAGCAATGCAATAATCCTTCGATGTTAAAAAGTTATTGAACACAACTTGGGTATTTGGAATTTTATTTGTTAGTTTGAAACCGACGTCAATGAAGAATTTTATAAACTCATGAGCTATTATTCTAGGTTCAAAAACATCTTTGTTATCCACTCTAATTACCTGTGGCAGGGAACTTGAGAAAGTTTTTTGTTTTCCACCAATTTCTTATAATATTCTTCAAGTGCGTTTAGGGTCGTTATTAAGATTTTCAAACAATTTGGAGTAGTAATTCTTTTTTAAGTTTTTACGAGTTTTTTCAAATAGATATTTATATTCTTTGTATAATATTTTTAAAGGCGATTTTATTTTTAAGTAATTTATATAGAGCTTTTGTTTGATCTTAGATGATTTATTAAAACCCTTATTTATCCAAGGAGCATTTTCACTTTTTCGATTTTTTTTCGATCCAAGTATTGACCCAGACTTTCGTTTTGTTACTCTTTTGCAAAATTTAGCCTTTTTTTAATGCTCTATCTCTTTTTTATATTATTCAAAGAAACTAGTGAGTAATATTTTGCTGAAAATTGAGATTTATTTTACACAGGTAGTTTGTCAGCTGATTTAACTTCCAGACTGCAATGCGAAGATTTGCTACAACAGCTTTGCAACAACAATGCGGTATATCACAAAAAATGTTATTCAAATTTTGATAACTATCACTACCAGGGAGCATCTAAAAAAGAAAAACATTAGACACGACAGAAGAACTACCAATTCCTAGCCATGGTTCAAGGTCACAATTTCAGGCCAACAACTATCAAGAAAATTGTTTCTTGTGTGAGAAGGCGGTTAATAAAAGTCAAGTGATGACTCTTGAACTAGAAAAAAAGGTTCGCACTTGTGCTGAACTTCTATCAGATGCTAAATTACTTGCAAAGCTGATTGTTGGTGATCTGATAGCTACTGAGGCTCATTATCATAAAGCGTGTCTTCGCCAGTTATATAACCGCTAGCGTTCGTTACAGAAAGACCAACCAGTAATTAAAAGTGAAAACAACATTGTTTACGGTATTGTCCTAGGAGAGATAGTGGAATATATCGATCAGTGCTATGAAGATGAATCAACTATTCCTGTGTTTCAACTTTCAGGATTATACCAATTATCTTGAAATCGTTTAAAGAGTTATGATTTAAATCCAAACTGTGAAAACAAAACAAGACTAAAAGAAAAAATTTTAAACCTAGTACCAGAATTTGGAGAGTTTAAAAAGGTAGAGAAGTTTTGCTGATATTTAAGGCAAACCTGGGAACTGCTATTTCTGATGCTTTTTATTTAACAAACGAGGAAGAGGGTTTATGTTTGGTAAAAGCAGCAGCTATTTTGCGAAACCAAATTTTTAAGTCCTAAATACTGATAATTTTCCACAATTTTTGAATGGTTTAGATGGTGAACTAATCCCAAACACATTAAAAAGCTTTGTTAGAATGGTGTTATATGGAAAAAAAGAAAAAAATGTTAACATTGATTCAGCACATAGTAAAGTTGCATCAACTATTATTCAACTCATATTTTACAATTGTTTGAAAAACAAAGTTCCAACCAAACAAGAAGGAAAATATAAACGTCATAAAAAAGATAGAATTCCACCATTTCCATTATATCTTGGTTTAAATATACATTCCAAAACAAGAAAGAAAGGCATTATAAATAATTTAGCAAAGTTTGGAGTTAGTGTATCTCAAACAAGAGTTGATGCCATTAAAACCACAATTACCAATCAACTATGTAAACTCTACAATGATAATAACATTGTGTGTCCTCCTTCACTTATCGAAAATGTTTTTACAACTGCAGCAATCGATAACATTGATCACAACCCATCTTTTAGTACAGCTACCAAATTTTTCATGAAACTTTAATATCCATATTTCAACATGCTAAAGTAGAATTAGTTGTAAAGAAGTTCGATTATGATTTTTCGGGAAAAGTTACTTAAAATATTTTGGAGTTTCCATCATATTACACTACGACAGAGCCTACCAAAGATATCTTAAGCAGCTTAAGATAGTAAAAGATAACCAGAAAACAAAACATACTTCTGTTTTATTGCCACTTATTAATGAATCTATCAACTCGACATCTATGGTTAGACAAACTTTTAACATAGTTAAAAAAGTTTTGGCAAAAATGAACCCAGATCAAGTCCCCATAATTACCGCTGATCAACCAGTGTATGCATTAGGTAAACAAGTTCAGTGGCACTACCCGGATCAATATGGTGAAGAGGAATTGTTAATGATGATGGGCGGGTTACACATGAAAATGCCTCATTATCTTTGGTTGGAGATTGGTTAGAAGGCAGTGTTTGGTGTGATGCAATAGCTAAAGCCGGTATGAGAAATTCTTGTCGAGCTGAATCTATGCTAACTGGTAGAAAAGTAAAACGCTCCAAATAGCAGCTCAAGTTTCATTAGCTGGTTTATACTCACTATTGAATGAAGCATTCCAAAAATTATCTACAATTTCCTTTGAACTGTGAATCCAACAACAAAGAACAGCATACACCCAATTTAACTATTGGTTTACTGCTAAGGAGTTACAAGCAATAGTCTTGTTGCTTGTTTAGAGTTTTAGAATAGGAAATTTCAATATGTTTGTCAGTGCTTTGAAACAAGTTATTCCTTGGATGTTTGCTTTAGATCACACGCACTACTCTAGATGGCTTCCAATTTTTCTTTATGAAATAAAGATGCTACCTAATAGCACCCTGAGGTTTACACCAAGTTCTGCAAATGTTTTTTCGCATTTCAAAAGACAAGACGCCCTTTTTCGTCTATGGCTACAGATCAAGCCCAAGAACAAAACATTTAGTTCATCAAGGGAAATGGTGGCTCAATCGGCATTTTAGATAACCCAAGTGCGTTGATGAAGTGGATTGTGTGTGAACCACTACTTCCTGAACTTCTAGAAAGATTTGGAGAAGAAAAAGATGACGATGAGAAAAATCATCACGAAGATACACCTGCCTTTGAAAAAAATTATAATGAACATGTATTAAAGTTTGCTGAAGTTATAAATGATTTCGGAAGTCCCTTTTTAGTAGAAGAAGACATTCTCATGAATTTATCAACAAAGACATTACTTGATGCAGAAGCTAGAGCATCCGTAAGAAAAGCTAAGCAAATGGGTATTGAGTCATCCAAATGTTATATTCAGAATTGTTTAACAATTGGAAGAGATTCAATATACAAGACAATCCCCCAAAATAAATTATGCTTGTTTAGAGAGAAAAAATCCTAGCCACTCAAAAAGGGAAGGTTAAAAACAGTAATGCTCAAAGAAGAATGTAAAATGTTCGCATCACTTTGTTGCATCTCAACATAGAGATGGTGATTTATATGATTTTTTTCGACATAAAAATCATGCTTATTCACCAGCAATATCTGAATAGGCCATACTCCGAAAAAATTATAAATTGTTTTATCTTAAATGCCTTGAAGAATATTCGGCATCTTCTTTGACTACTCCTGAAGGAATCACTGCAAAAGTCTTAGATGGAGGAGCAATTGTTCATATATTTCATCCCGTAATTTGGAAGACATTCAAGGAGTATTTAGAAATTGAATTTCGAAACAAAATGATCAATATCTCATTAGCAAAACATAAAGAAATACAAAGGATTGACATTGATTTTGACCATTATTTTGAATGTAGTTTAAAAATCCAGACCAGGGATAGTCGTGGTAATGGAGTTAAAGTGTTTAGTTCCGATTCAACTCCTATTTGGAAAAATTGGTCACAGTTCTTACAATTGGATGAAAATGAAAATGAGTTGTTTAAAATGCTTGCAACAAACTTTGTACAAGTACCAATATTTGACTTACTATTAGCAACAACGTGTGATGAAACTGTTTTATCTAATTCCATATAATTTAACAAAAAATCTATTTCACCTTGTAATCACGAGGAAGCTGACACTCGGATTTTTCCACACGTTAAAAACGCTGTAGACAATTGGCACCAAATTGTTTGTATTCAGACAGTTGAGACAGATATTTTTGCAATCTCAATTTCCGTTTTCAAACAATTAACGGGTATCAAGCAACTTTGGATAGAGTTTGGAGATGGAAAACTGAAACGTTGGCTTCCCATACATTATTATGCTCAAAAGTCAAGTGAAGAAGCACAAGCTTTTTATTGTGGTTTGCATTCACTGGCTGTGATAACGTGTCTTCCTTTGCAGCTCGGGGTAAAAAACTTGCTTGGATTCTCTGGAACAATGGAGATGAAGAAATTATGAGAGCATTTTGCAGGTAACTTATGTTTATATAGTTATAAAAAGGCAATAATTTTAGATTTGCAAGCTACTTAAAATTTTAAAAATGTGTTTTGTAGACTGCTCTTTTTTTTATTATTTAGCTTGTCATCTCTAAATACTAGAGCTATTTCAACTGATGTATTTCTGCAGTTTGAGCGCTACGTTATTTTACTTTACAATAAGACAAGTTCCACTAATGACCTCGCAATATGCCGAAGAATGCTTTTCACTAAAAAGTCACGGCAGAGCGAGGGGTTACCACCAACACAAGATGCACTTTTTTCAGCATTTGAAAAGAACTGTATTTTAAGGAAGGTATTTTTTTGATTAGTAAAATGGACTTATAAAATAAATTTCAATAAAAAACTTTTATGTAGAAATATTTATTTAGTATAATATGGAGACAATCCTTGGTGCAACAACAGATTTTACCGGGCATTAATAAATGGGGTTGGAAGAAAATAAATAACGCAATGACAACATTATGGATGACTCTACCCGAGGTATCAAAATCATGCGTTGAGTTGATAAAATGTAGATACAAGAAAAGTTGCGGAACATAATGCAAATGCAAACGTTTAAGATTAAGCTGCACGGAGTTATGCGAGTGTTCTGGTCAGTGTTTGGAGGAAATATGAGCTAACCTCAAAAAACTAGTTTTGCTCAAGTCCAATAAGTATTCATCCAGAGAATAAATCTGTTATCCACCCTTTTAATTTCGTTTTATATCTTTAGCCATATTCTTTTATATAATATGATATATTTGTTTACTTGAAGTTAATTCTTCTTTAAATTCTGCTTTTGATTAAACCTTATATAGTTAGTTTTGAAAGTTATATTTTTTTTTTCAGTCAAATCGGGGGTCCCTCTAAGATCAAAGAAATGTTCTTAGAACGGTGTCTTTTTTTTTTTTCGAATTCTTTTAGTTCTTAGACAAATTTCAACCGTGTATCACAATTTGAAATATTTAAACTTATTGCCCCCACTATATAAAATAAAGGGGTTTTGACTTGGGAGTTGCCCCAAGAACAAATAAATTTTTTTTAAACAGTCTTTTTTTTTTGAATTTTTTAAATCGTAGAGAATTTCCTGAAAGTTTTAAACCGGTATAACAATTTGAACTATTTGAACTTATTGGCTCTCACTATATAAAATAAAGAGGTTCGAACTTGGGGGTCGCCCCAGGGCCAAAAAAATATTTTTAGAACGAGGTTCTAAAAATATGTATATTTTTTGAATTCTTAAAGTATTTAGACAATTTCCTGAAGTTTTCAAGCTGGTATAACAATTTGAATTATTTATACTTTTTGTTTTTTTAAATATTTTGCCGTTTAAAAATATTACAATAACCAATTATATTTTACAATTTTTACATTAGGAACGACAGAACTTCCAGAAGATTATGTGGATCTTGTCATGAAGCCCTTTACAATATATGGTTAATTTTTGATAAAAATACAATGTCTTAAGTGAAATAACAAGGCAACTTTATGCAAAAAGATGTAAAAACCAAAATAAAATTTTAAAAAGCCAAGATTAAAAAATAAATAAAATATACAAAATAGAACAACAACCAACAAACAAACAAAAACAAACAAACAATTAAAAATAAATCAAAATATTTTCAAGTAAAAATATAATTTTTTTAAGTTTTTGTTTGAATTAAGCAATAGTCAGTTGGGTAGAAAAATCAAAACTTGGTAAGACTATTTTGTTCCAGAGATAAGGACCTCGATAAGAAACAAAAAACTGGTCTTTGCTTTTATGGCAAAAAGGGGCAATAAGATTGTTATTAATTCGAAGATTATATTTGTTTTTAGGTTTCATACAGTAAAGATTTTGTAATACGTTTTCAACAAATTTTCTCTACATTTAAGCATGAAACATAAAATATTAAAGACATTTTGTTGATATACATTTAAAATATTCATTTCTTTAAAAAGTTGCTTCGTATGAAAAAACCGATTTTTAAAATTTATTGCGCGAGCTGCGTGTTTCTGATGAAGGTAAAGAGATTTTAGTTTTGTTCTATGAGTGCTTCCCCATATAATATTCGCGTAGTTTATATGACAATGTTTAAATGAATAATATAATTGTGTTAACTGGTGTTTACATAATATATTTCTTGCTTTATAGAGAATTCCGATGCATTTAGCGATTTTATTGGAGGTATTATCAATATGATTTCTCCAAGATAGATTCTCATCAATATATACTCCAAGAAACTTAGTAACTTTTTCTCTTTTTATTATTATATTATCAATTAAAAGGTCTGGCATGATAGGAGGCAGTTTCTGCTTTTTTGAAGGTGAATAAAAAAGTGTGCATTTAGTTTTTTCTATATTTAGAGACAATCTCTTTTGTTTAAACCAAACAGATACTTTTTTTAATTCATTTGTCATATTAGTAAAAAGCATATTAATATCTTTATGAGACAAAAACAAGTTGGTTTTTTTGTCTCTTAAAGATATTAATATGCTTTTTACTAATATGACAAATTTTTACTAATAAGACAAAAATTTTTTGTTGTTAAGTTTGATGATTTATGAAGATCATTTATGTATATTAAAAAAATAATTGGACCAAGTATGGATCCTTGTGGAACACCACATGTTATATTCATTAATAGATGAGATATAGAATCTTTATTGTAAACAAACTGTTTACGGTTAGTAAGATAACTTTCAAACCATAACAGGGTTTTATCTTTAATACCATATGATATTAGTTTTTTTAACAGGATTTGATGATTGACAGTATCAAATGCCTTAGACAAATCAATAAACACTCCAAGTGTAAAACAAGAGTCTTTAAAAGAGTCAGTTATAACGCGCGTTAGTTGAAGAAAGGCATGCTCGGTTGAACTCTTTTTTTTGAAACCAAATAGTGGTGAAAAGCTTATTAAATTCAAATGCAATATCATTTCAGTCATTTATTAATTTGTTATTAATTTGTATAAAATTTGGGAGCAAATTTTTATTTGGTTTAAGTTTTCCAGACAACTCTTTCATGATTTGCCAGAGGCGTTTTGAGTTGTGCTTATATTTATTAAGCAAGTTTAAATAGTAGTTTTTTTTTTGCATTTTTGCGAAGCTTTACAAATAAGTTTGTATAAGTTTTATAAATTTGTTTATGTTTTTCATTTCGATTTTAGGTATTTTATGTATAGCTTCTGCTTAATTTTTGACGATTTTCTGAGACCTTTAGTAATCCAAGGAGATGACATTTCTTTATCGCTTAAAACTATTTCAATTAAAGGAAAATTGGAATCGTACACTTGGTGAAAAGTTTTGAAAAAATTGTCGTAGATTATGTTGATATTATCATTAAAGTTAATATAACCCCAATCTACAAGTGATAATTGTTCTCTGAAAGAATTTAAATTATTATTATTGATAAGCCGTTTTTTTATAAAAACTTTTTCCTGCTTTTTTTTTTTTAAATTAGCACATATAGAAATAAAAATCGGGAAGTAATCGGAAAGATCGGTTTTTATAATTCCTTTTTTTAGTGACATTAAAAAAAATCGGTTGTTAAAATGTTATCAATTAATGATGATGAATGGCTTGTGATTCTAGTCGGGCGATTAGTTAAAGGTATTGTTCCACACTTTCAGCGAGAAAGTGTGCATGAAATCTACGCACTTTCTGCGAGAAAGTGTGGAGGAAATCTCCGCACTTTCCGCAAAAAAGTGTGGAGGAAATCTCCCCATTTTCCGCGAGAAAGTGTGGAGTTGTCCTGCACACTTCTCTCCACATCAGTGTGTAGGAGTGAAGCTTACACACTATTGTGTACTTTTTTTTTTTTTTAATATAAAATAATAAAAATTTACAATTTTTTTTTATACTATATCTGCGTAATAATTAAGCATATACTATTTACAATAAGTTTTACATTTGTTTCTCTCTGTATATATGTTTCTGTTTCTTAAAATTTTTACAACAGGCGTTTATTATATGAAAAAACGCTTCTTCACATAAATTTAACACTGATGTATTCAAAAATATTCTACAATATATATGCCTTATTTTTTCAAATAATTTCGTGACTCTATATATTTATATACAAATTTAAATTTTTTTTTTTTTTTTTTTTTTTTTTTAGTTTTTGTACTTTTTATTTTTTATTTTTTTTTAATTTTTGACTTACTTTTATTTTTAATTTTATATTTTTTGTGTTTTTTATTTTTTTATTTTTGAGCCGTTGTGCGGAAAGAAATCGGAAACATGAGAAAAAGGATTTAGAAGAAGTTAATTAAGGTGGTAGACCACTAATAAAAAAAAATCCTTCAAAAATTACATTTAAGAAATTATTTTTATATAAGTTGATTAAAATTAACATTTTAATGACTTTTTTTTTTTTTTGGTTATTAAATGGCTTGAGAAATTTGGTCCCGTAAACCCCAAAATAGGGTTAATTCGTTGCGGTGAACATCTCAAAAACTATGTATGGTATCAACTTGAAATTTTTCAGACTTTTTTTTAATATAATGAAAATAATACTGTACCAAAACAAAAGAAAAACATTAAACAGTTTTTATAAAATAAAAAAAACAAAAAAGGACATTTTTGACCATATTTGGACTTTAATATCTTTTTATCGAGTTATCATAATGCAATAAAAGTGGTAGGGGACATCCATAATAACTAAAGGAACAATTCCTGAAAATTTTCTGAAAATCGGTTAAGAGAATCAAGAGATAATTACCGCAAAGTCGTGAATTTTAAAGAACTGAGAAAAACACATTTAAACAAAAAAAAACATTAAACACTTCAAATAAAAATATAAAAACACAAAAAAAAAACCTATTGACAAATATTATCTTATTATAAACGTGTTGTGAAGTAAAACTAATGCAAAATTAAAATAAAATATGTTTAAAAAAAGTGATAATATTAATAAACAATACTATTATTAAAGTAGTATTTCAGTTTGAAAAAAAAAGTTTTTCTTTTGATTTGCGATTTAGTTTCAATTTTAACTCTTATCAACTTAATTAAATATTTGTTTATAGTAAACAAATAAAAAAAAAATATAGAGTAAAATTCTCCTGCACCATAAACTCTCTTCTTCCTCATCTTTGTCTAAAAATCTCTTACAAATACTTCGTAACTGTTTTCGCTTGCTTTTTTCCTTTTCATTACATTTTTTTTTCCATATTTCTAACTTTTTTCAAATCAGACGATGCCAAAAAAAACTTGAAGAATAATGCCCTGGTTTTAAATAAAGTTTTTCAAAAACTCTATTAATGTCATTAAGTCCATCATTAAAATTAATGATTGCAGAACAGCAACCTAAATTTAATACATCAATTCCAACAAAAGCATCTTTTGGACAACGTTTCCAAACTAAAGCCTTTAAAGACTCGTGGTTATTTTGATGTTGACATTTTGAAAGAAGATCTTCAGTCATTAAATCGTTAAATATTGGTTTTATAAATGTTTTCAAAGCATTTGGTAAACCTGGTTTTTCTTTATAGTCTTTATTTTGGAGTTTTAATCTTTGGTACTCACACCATGATTCTTTGGTTTTCGGACAAAAAATATGCCTTGCATCAGATGAATCTACTACACAAGAGTGATTTAAAATTGCTGGAATATTTTTATGCATCTGATAAAGATTATCAATGTTTTGGCGAATAGCAATACCGTAATTATTTTGAATTTTGTTAATTTGTTTTTCAGTCAACCTTTGCCACCAAGTGACTTTTTATCTTCTAGATCATTTTTGCTGGTACATTTTTTCAAGTTTCGCAGTCTAGTGCCTATACGTGTTTGGACATGACCTACGCATTCACCTTTTTTAACTGTCTGTCCTGGATAGGGATTAGCTGCAAGTATGGCTGGATACGAGGAAGAATCGCCATCACCAATATATCGAACATATCCTAATTTTCTTGCCTCAATAGAGGACTGAAAGCATTCGACAATATCCTTTGCCTCCATTGATCCAGATGATTCTTTGTGATTAATTGAGCAGACATGATTGTCTTTAAATATCATATTTTGAAGAACCTTTGTGTGCATTCCAATTCTCACAAGATTTGCACTTCTTAGAAAGTATACGATAGTCTATACATTTTCCATTTGTTTTGCTAATTATATGATACTCATCACTCAATGGATTAGTAACTAATCCATTAAGTGATGAGTATCCTCTTTTATGCCAAGCTCCGTCCCCTGAAATGTCCTCATAGATTACAATATGATCATCATAATTTTTTTCAAAGTTATTATTTGTACTTCTCTAGCTGCATCATTCATGCTCGCTTCGGCAATGTAAGTGTAAGAGTTGGCAATTTCTTCGTTTAATGAGCTAAAAGAAGATTTGTTCATTGGATCAGGCATATTTATTAAACCACAGAATTTTGTAATACTAAAGTATCCTTTACCTATTCCTCGAAAAGCTAATATTATTCTTAATTTAACATCAACAGTTTTCGGACGGGATTTTACAGGTTTGCTTATAGTTTTACTAGAATAAAACTTTTCTCCCATTGGCAAATGCACATGAAATAAATATACAGTGTGTTAAAACTTTTTTAAGTTTAGCATTATGGTTAAAATTAACATTTGCAGAACATTTTGGACAGTAGCCTATGGCAGTAATTATTTCTTCTAAAATGTTAGTGTTCATAAAAATATAGCAGTCATTGGACTGATCATCATTAGCAGAAAAATAATTTTTATTTACAAAATCATTATTTACAATATCGATATACTACTGCAACAGGATGACAATATCTTCATTTTTTTTGCAGAGCTACATTTGAATTGTAGTTCTTCTAAATTAGATAGATTTTCTTCAACTACAACGTTTGATGATTTATGCTTGTTTCCTATGAAGATTCTACGTTTCTTGCTATATCTTATTTTATTTCTTTTATCTTTATTTCCCATTATTTTAGTTATTACTTAACCAAAGTATAGAAGACAGAAAACTAGCTGAAGAAAGTTGTGGTTGTTGTAAAGTAATTAGACATTTACTGAAGAAATCCGTTAAAAACCATGTAACACACTGCACCAAAAGCATATAACAATAAACAAAAAGTAGTTTTGAGTAGCAGTCACCACAAATGAAGTTTTTTTGTCTTAATTTTTATGGTGTTTTGTGGGATAACTTCTTTTTTTGCTACATAGCAACGGAAAAACAGTCCACAATAATGGTAACAATAATGGTAAATACATTTCCAGAGAACAGGAACACTTAACTAAACATTAAGTTCTTGCTATGAGCCAGTGTATTAGTTTAGCTCATGTGTTTAGTTTCAGGTTCCCATTCTCTATTTGACAAAAACTTTTTAATACAAAAAAATTGACAGAAAATGTTCGTGGTATGCCTACGGATATGATAATTATATTTAAAGGTAACAGTATTCCTGATGTTTCTGGTATTTATTCTGATGACTGCCATTGGGTCAATTTTCGAATTTTTAAACATATTGTGACATTTGCTAGTCTATATTTTACTGATAATGGTGTGAGTGACTGTCAACAGCAGCTGCGAGGTAGGGTTTTCTCCAATAAATTCGCTGTTTCCATCAAGAAAATCATATTTATTGAAGAAAAATTGTTTTGGGATGTCAAGGAGTTATACATGTTTAAAATATTCCCATATTTCAACAGAAGGAAGACACTAGGCAAAGATATGAAGATTTTCCTCAATTTTACCATAAGTTATGCATTCGTTATTTTTAACAATCTGTTGCCTTGTGCTTTCGGCTAGTAAGACCGCAAGAAATGGACTGTTGTGTAGAAAACTAAAGAGGATATTTTGTGTCGGTGTGCATGCGTGGGAAGTAAATTTTTTTTTACCAAATTTGGGTCCACGGCATTGTTGTTTTTGGTGAACTGTTCCAGAAATGTTCTGCTGGCACGACTGTCTTTTTGTTTTTTGCTATTTCTAAGTAAAATTTTTTTTGTTGATTTCAGGGAGATGGTAAACAGGAACCGGTTTTTGCCTAATATTTTAATTGTTGTTTTGTAGCACTAAGACGTTTTGTTGTCCTAGTGTTTTGGAAAAGTGTTTTGCTTTAAAAATTCCAGCTTTGGTTTTAGTTCGTAAATTTTATAAGTGAACTTGCCAACCAATAATTTGAAAAGTAGTAATAATCGTGAGATTTATCCTTTCCGCATTCCTTTAGTTGAAAGAGTGTTTCGAGGCGAAGTGCAAGACTTTACTCCTTCGGCGAATGAATTCCGAGACGCCCGCTTTTAACGGTAAAAAAAATCTCTCTCTTAACCGGATTGAAATTGGTCTTTTGCCACAGATTTTAGAAAATGGCTCTGTGCAGAAGTTCTATTACCCATTCGGGAATGGGTAGCACGTTTGCAAGAAACCGCATATTTGAAATTGCTAGCGTCTTTATCAACATTGTCTTTCCCCCAAGTGACAAAGTACGTAATCACAGAAACTTGAGTTTTTTCTCTACTTTGTTTAGAGTCTCTAGCCGGTTGAAATCAGTAGTATTACTCAGTTTGGTGTAAAAAGTAACACCCAATATTTTGAAACCGGTGTTATTGTTCTACTCTATGTTGTCCAATTCTGAATACATTTTAGGATCAAAACCCCCAAGAGCGTTATTGTTCTACTTTATATTGTCCGATTCTGATTACATTTTAGGATCAAAACCCCCAAGAGCATTTTTGATACCAATATCTTTATCTTTAATGAAAAGCCGACTCGTTTAATCTCATTCAAAGAGCAAAAATATTAATAACACTAAAGATAAAAAAAAAAGAGATATAAACAATTGTACTATAGTAATATTAAATGCTATCTTGGCTATTAGTGAATAATTAAAAGCAGTCAGAGAAACTATCTGTAATCATTTTTACCGGTAGATACCACGGGAAAATAAGCCAAGTTGTCTATCAACACAAAACATTACAACAATAACATCACAAAAATTACGCAAAGCAATAGCAAATAGCTTAAGATGTTTGTAGGATGAAATTACACAAAATATTAACAGAAATGTGTTGTATATATATATAGCTATAAAAGGCTAGACAACAGACATTAAATATAACAGTAAGGGATCGTCCATAAATTACGCAACGCACAATATATCTAAAAACAGAAGTTGGAGATATTTAGCTCTTTTACGCGTCAATTTTCATTAAACTTAATGCGCTAATTTATCTAAATATTAAAACTCTGCGAGGAAAAACTTTTGAACTCTTTTATTATATTGTACAAGTTTGCGTTACATAATTTATAAATTATGTAACGCAAAGCATTTGTGAGACAGCATTTAGTGCCAAACACCTTTTGGCACTAAATGCTGTCTCACAGCTCTGCTAACTAAAGCTCTTGGCTGGCAAAGTTTGTAATCTTGCTGATCGCTAATTTACTTTTTTTTCTTTTTAAATAGATTTTTATTTATAAAGAATAGCCGGCAAGCATAACATTCTAGTTCAACAAACACTGCAAGTCACTTGCTGGGCTAGTTTAACAGCCTAGCTCTACACATACTGCAAGACACAACACTTGCTTGGCTAGTTTAACGGGCTCTACATACACTTGCTTGGCTAGTTTAATGACCTAGCTCAATACATTCGGCTATAAATTATAACACTAATAATTTTTTAAAAGCAGTTATAACAGTAGGCAAAACAACAAAAACTGGTTGCATTTTCTATATTTTTTTATAAAAAAAATTAATTGCTTAATATTAAAACAATAATCATTTAAAATTCAAGTATATTTGTAAATAAAACATTTTTGAAAACCATTTATTATATAACTCAAAATTTTTGCTATTTTGTTAATGCAACATTTTGAATTTTATAAGGAATTTTGGAACAAATGTTTAAACAAAAAAAATTACAAATGATAAATAAAAAGTACAATTGATATAATTAAAAAAAGTACAAAGTATAATTAATAACTAAAAGTCATTACATACATCATACAACTAGTGCTTGCAAGATATGAACATTTAGAAATGTGAAAAACCTAGACTATAAATTAAGAACATTAGAAAATATAACATTATTTGTCTAACATTTTTCACCGACCATACCTTGAATGATATGTTTATCAATTTTGAAAAACAATCTATTAAATGCTCTAGTTCTTGAACATGCAACATATAGTTGCCCATGAGAAAAACACGGTTTTTTTAGATATACACCAACTCTGTCAAATGTTTGACCTTAACTTTTGTTAATTGTCATTGAATATGCCAATCTGACAGGAAACTAACGACGTTTCAGAACAAAAGATAAATTAGAATCTGATGGAGCCAACCGAATTCGAGGAATAAATACCCGTTTACTACCGGAAACACCTGTCAAAATCTCTGCATAAATTGAGTGCCATTGCATAACCCAGCTTTGAGATCTAAATTTCTAAGTAGCATAATTACACAACCAATTTTCAATTTTAAACAATGAGGAGGCATACCTGAAGGAGTAAAGCTGTTCAAAAACTCAACAGGAAAGTTATTTCTTACATTAATGTCATCAGTGTCAACTTGA
This sequence comes from Hydra vulgaris, assembly GCF_038396675.1. Lineage (NCBI taxonomy): Eukaryota > Metazoa > Cnidaria > Hydrozoa > Anthoathecata > Hydridae > Hydra > Hydra vulgaris. Next base: position 4,829,697 of record NC_088920.1, read on the forward strand.
TCAGCACTTAAATAAATTTTGACTTCACCCGGTAGACATTCAAGCAATTCTTCATTAATTGATAATGAACCCACATTAGTGGGTGTTAAAATGACACGTTTAGAATAATCATTTTGCTCAGCATCTTCAAAAATCTTTTCAACAATAGAAACATTTTTTCTAATAAAGCACTGATAAGGTATTTCAATGCATCCTTTAAAGGGAGCCTCTTCTTTGACAGACATTGTTTTACTACCAAGTTTTAATAGTCATTGGGAAAATTCTCTTTCCCCATCATGTACTCTCATATTTTCAATTAATGTAAATTTATGCACCCATTGCCACTGTAAGGAACGTTTTATACACGGTTCTACAATTTCAGCTGGTTGTCATCTTTTCACAACAGGCAGTAATTGCCTAAAGTCACCACCGAAAAGAATGACTTTTCCTCCTAACGGAAAGATGTTGTTGCAAACATCTTTTAACAACCAATCAATTGCATTTAAGGCCTGTTTAGTTATCATGGATGTTTCATCAAGCAAAAACAAACTAACTTGTTTTAAAAAATGTCCATGCATAGAGTAAGGGGTTTCATTACATGTTCTGTTATGCAACATTGGGACAGGAAGTTTAAATAAACCATGCAATGTAGATCCATTTGTAAGAAGAGTTGCTTCTATGGCAGTCTATGCACCTTTTAAAGCCCCTACTTATGGTTTCAGTAATCAAATAATTATACGTAAATGTTTTTCCACTACCAGCTGGTCCATTCATAAAAAACAATCTGGAATGTTGATTTTCTACACTTGGTTGCTCGTTCAATGCAGCAAGAACAGCATTACTTACATTTAACTGATTGACATTGAGAAGCGGTCTCATTCTATTAGCTTCGTCAATTGATTGCTGAACATTATTATTTAAATTTTCGAGATTAAAATCTATGAATTCATCAACAACAGGCAAATTATATCAGATAGCGTTTTACCACTTTATATCAGATAGCGTTTTACCACTGATTAATAATCTATTCAATTTGACAAAGAGTAGCTTATTCAGCTAATATATATGGAACTTGGCGATGAATGAAACCCTCTATTGTAAAAGCTTTGCATGTATTCCAAAGATGCAAAGGGTCGTCAGGTTCACAAAAGGTGAAAATAACTGAAAACAGCTGTCTAATTTGCTTAGGCATTCGCATTAAAACTGCCTCTAAAAGAGTATTGTGCCATTCAGTGTCATCTTGCAACAAACCTTTTTAAACACGTGCTTCACGAAAAGTTTCAAGAACTATTCCATTAACAGTACGCAAATCCTCCCAAGATGTTGTTCCTTTTGCCTGCAAAAGTAACAATTTAAGATGAAATACTTCTCCTGTTGGACTAACTTTATACATTCTTACTATCACTTTATTTCCACCTCTTTATCTAACCTAAATCATCAAATACAAAGTGATATGAAATGTCTACATATGAATAGCGATACGCTCCTTCATTTTCAGAATTTCATTTAAACCATGCCGTAAGGTGTATATCACTTTGGGCAGCACGATCTAAAGCCACTTGTTCTTCTCCTTCTCTAAAATACACAATCTGATTCTCAGCAAGATGAACCTTAAGACGGATAATATGTGTGACATATGACTTATAGGATACTCAAAAATTTGCCACAGTTTCTCAGGTGCACTATCATAACAACAATCTAGAAAAGTATTTCATTGTGATTAACCTGTTCATTTATCAAAACATTCGCACAATTATGCCCTTTGTATATGTATTTGTACAAATATTTAACAGCCTTTACAGACATGCAAGCTTCAACATTAATGTGGCTTGATATTTCTTAGATAACAAAGGATTGTAAGGTACCACCCAACGGTTATCTGCATTGTTGCCTTTAATATTGATAACCAACCCATCATCACGACGTCTATATTGTGGATAATTATTGCGAACGGCCACTGTGTTGGCATTAAATTCTTTAGGATAATTTTTGCTACACACTCCATCTTTTATGCAGGGAGAATTAGGATTTAGTATCCCACATGGGCCGTGAATCATGCATACTTTTTGTTTACTCTCTTTAAGTTCTATTAAAGGTTTGAGGATTTCAGCAACTTCCAAAAAAATTACTATTAGTTACCGGTACCGGTATCTGCGGTCACTTGAGAACAACTAAAAGTACTCAAGAGCAACTTATAATAAACTGAAAGTAGCTTCACAACGTCTTCTGGTAATTATGTATGGTAACAAGAACTAAATTCCGCCTAAGTTAACAATTTATAATGTTAACAGTAAGTAACTTGCCGAATCTTAGTTCTAACATAATTAACAACATTGCGAACACTTCGTTTGCAATGTTGTTATCATGTTCATATAAGGCATCATACTGCTCGCTTCTAAGTTTATTTTGATTATTTCTGATAAAAGCAAGACGCTGGCGTTCAATTTTTACATATGCATCTACAGCATATTGCTGAAATAGTTTCTTGCCATAAAACAATGAACAGAAAAATTGCCGAGCAGAAAGTCTATAATTGTAGAACTGAAATAATGTAACATGATTTCTAACCAGTGTGGCACACTCAGGGTTATGCACTAACTGATTATGCTAACCAGCATCACCTCTTGGGAAAAAGAGAGGATAAATCATAGGATCTAAGTTGGCTGACATACTTGATACAATTTTTAAAGGATGACCTCTCGGGTAAATAACAACTTCCCTGGAAGTTGGGGGAGCATATTCTTCGCCAACAAATACAGCTGCAACTTCATCGTGTGAAGGTAGATTATAGCAATGCCTAACACCCCTTTCAAGTAAAGACATTTTTACAACAGAAGCTTGGCGACCTTATATAGCCGCTTGACGAATTTCTTCATCTTCTACTTCAGCCATATTTTTAAATGCAAGAGCAAATGGACTTTGTTCAGTAATTATAGTTTGCAATTGAAACATTAAATCACGTAAACAAAGATCATTACCACGTTGTTGCATTCTAAAATTTACTGCTGCAAGTGGATCATATATATATATAGTTGAGAATATTTTGGTGGAATATCTTGATCTGGCCTAAGATTGCCTACACGATGATAAATTTGGCCACATATTTTAAAACATGGAGACCAATAAATTATTGGTTGAACTACAATTGCTTTAAAAGAAGCGAAAGAAAGACAGGCATTATAATTTCGAATATGTTTTAAAAAAATAACATTAGCATTACAATCTACATAACTCCCTGTATATAAATCCTGTAAAACTTGTGTAAATGGTGAAAGTGGAGGCAAAGCTACCTTACCATTACGGCAACATAGAAAATGTGTTTCATCAGGAAATTTCTTAGCACCACAGTGCTGACAAATTTGATTCATTTCTCCCAAATAATTGTAATCTTAAATAGCATTACTTCTTGCTATAGAATACATTCGTCCTAGTCCAACAGATGTTCTTACATTTTGGTAATGATTAACTTCGCCTCAATTTAGCCTATTTCTTTCATTTTGGCGACCATTAACATTATCTTAATCAAGCCTATTTCTTTCATTTTGGCGACGATTAACATTATCTCGATCAAGCCTATTTCTTTCATTTTAGCGACAATTAACTTCATCTTGATTAAGCCTATTTGTTTCATTTTGTAAATAATTAATTTCATCTCGCCTAAGTCTAATTCTCTCATTTCGTCTACGATTATTTTCAACACGCCTTATAGCATTTACATCGTCTTGTAAATACATAACTTTATCTAGCCTATCATCCATTTCATTGTCAACATTTTCATTTCACATATTTATCAAAGCAACACTAATTATTTTTTTGTTTTACTACTCTAAAGTTAACAATAAATTAAAAAAGCTTAATAAATAACTAAAAAAATCTTATTCGCAAAATTATAAAATAAAGAAAACAAATAAATGCAAAATAAAATTAATTTGCCATCATCAAAAGTAATAAACCTGTATTACTTTTTCTTAATTAAAGTTAAGAAAAACCTGCAACCATATTAGCAAAGACTTATAAAAAAAAGTTAAAATTTATTTTGTTTCTAATAAATAAAATTTAGAAACAAACACATATCCTTTTTTATTAGAAACAGTAAAGTGTTTCTAATAAATAAATATATATATATATATATATATATATATATATATATATATATATATATATATATATATATATATGTATATATATATATATATATATATATATATATATATATATATATACATATATATATATATATATATATATATATATATTTATATATATATATATATATATATATACAAGATATATTGCAATATGAGGTAAAGATAAAATTAGTGCAAGGTGTTAAAACAAGATAGAATTCAACATATGATATGCTTGATTCATTTTTTTCTAATAAAGATGCTCTATTATCTATAAAACATGATAATGGTGCTAAATGCATATTTCAATATGTGCCTTCAGATGTTGAGTTTATAATAATAAATGATTTTTGCAATTTGTTTGAATCACTAAAAGATTTGAAAATAAGCTTAGGTGGTTAAAATTATCCTACAGTTTCTTTATTATTTCCAGCTCTTTACAGATTATTGAATAGTAATATAACTTATATGGAATTCTCTACAGATCTAATAGAAGCATTAAAATTTCAGTTACTAAATTCTTTAAAAAGTTGCCTAAATTATATTTTAAATTATGATATTTTTGTGGCAGCTACTTATTTTGATTTTCGATATAAAAAATTTGAGTTTGTAGAAGATATAACCCAACTTCTTGGTTTAATAGTTGGAGCAAAAAATTTTATTAAAAAAATATTAATACCGCAGATGCAACAAATCAGTTTGTTATTGCAAGATGCCATTCATTTAACATCATCAATTCCATCAAACCAATTGTCAATTAATGCGATTAATGGAAATGCACCAAGACATAAAAATATTACATTTATTTCACAATTAACGGATAAATTTTTCATAAAACCATGTACGAATCTGCTTGTGGATCAAATTCATCAAATAAACTTGGAATTCGAAGAGTATGATGGACATTTAACAATAGTTAATGAGAAAAACAAATTAGCTATAAAAGAAAATGGGTGTATGGTATTTTATCAAACAGAAGGTGACACCTATAAATTTATAACGCTAGCTTGTAAAATGTTTTTGTGCAACTTCAGTTGCATCCGAAAGTTTATTTAGCGTAACAGGAATTATACAAGATAAACAATGAAACCGGTTACATCCTATGCTTTTGAGTATGCTTAATTTTATAAAGTTTAATATTATGTAGAAATATTAATTTCAACTTTCAATTAACTATTAATAATATTAACGACTTTATATACATTGATTTTAGCAATATACATTGATTTTAGCAACACTTTTTATTATATTTGTCAAATAATTATCTTAATAACGAATTTAATATCTTAATAACGTAATAATTGTCTTAATAATAATTAAAAAAAAATAATTAAACTTTTACTAACATGTTAACATTTAAATAATAATGTTAAATTTTAATGAAAGAGTTTTTTATTTCCAAAATTGAGTTGTTTTGAATGAGTTAAAAAAAAGAGGTCAATTATGAACTAATTTTTACTGTAAACTTGTCGTTAGTTTAACTCAAAGGCAGTTTTTCTCCTGTTTTTTTCTTTATTTTCATTACTTATCCGAAGTTGTGAGAGAGCAGTTAATTAGTCCCTGAGTCAGTAAGTTAATGGAAAAAAAGAGACGGTTTTACACGAATAAAATTGCGTGATTGGGAAGCAATGGTTGTGTTGAAATCAAAAAAGAAATTTAAGTATTCAATCCAAAAAAACAGCTTCTCCATAAAGTACATACGCGTTAATTTTGATCCTCCCCTCCCCCGCAATTTGCAACACACCAACGTTATTGGGACTATACAACCGCTGAAAGTTTTAAAGCTCTAGCTATTTTGGAGAGCAGTAAAAATTGTGCTTCCAGAAAGTATTAACGCACTCATATTTTTTTTACCTAAGTGAGTTTCAAATGAGTGTAATTCGTAAACAATACAAGGCTGATTGATATTTTTTTGAAACTTATTCATAAAATAAAGCAGAAATACTCATTGTCAAATATATAAAAGATATTTCTTTATTATTATCTTGAATTTAATTAGAATACAATAAGAGTGATAAAAACAATATTAAAAAAGTGTGCAAAAGTATTAGCGCACTTACAGTTTTTCAAAGATTTTAAGAAAGTTTAATATTTTATGCGACCACCCTTGTTTAAAAGGCATTCCAAGACTCTACGCGGCATAGAATCTATACGTTTTTGAATAATTCTTGTGGCACGATATTCCACAACTCTTGTATTTAAGTTTTGAGCTGCACCAAGTTAGTGAGCTTGCTTTTTTGTAATTTGCAGTCCATCCGACTCCAAAGATTCTCAATAGAATTTAAATCAGGTAATCGAGCGGGCCAAGGCATTCGATTACCTGATTTAAAATAGTGCTTGAGCGTGCTATGTGATCGTGCAATAGACGTTTTCAAGGCTGACTCCAGGTGGAGTCAGCCTTTAAAACGTCCATTGATGACTTTAAATAATCTCCTTGAACTCTTCACATGACAAAACGAGGATTATATTTTTCGTTTTCATATCTCCTCACGACAACCCTTTTCTTGCAATTAATAAGCTCAAAATTTGACTCGTCCGAGAAAATTACTTTTCTCCATTGCTCTACAGTCCATACAGCTCTCTCAGCACCCTTTTCTTAGCTTGAGACGGTCTTTGATACTTAATAGTGGCTTTTTTATTGCAAGGTATGAATTGAAATGTTGTTTCTTCATAAGCTTGCAAATTGTTGATTGGCTAACTTGATATGCACCCAACGCTGTATTCAGGTCTGAGGCAATTTTAACAATGCCCATGTTTAGGCTGCGTCGAGCGAGCATAATTGCTTTATTTTCGTCCCTTTCTGACATTTTTTTGGGAGTACCAGAGCGGTTTTTGTTTTTGACTGTTCCAAACTCATCATAGTTTTTAGGCGTTTTTCAAGCGCTGCATTCACTGATTTTAAGTTGACATCTGATTTCTCGATTGCAGAGACCTCTTTTATTCAGGTCAACAACTTGTCACTTTGTTTCAACTGATATGCTTCTTAAATCCATATTTTTGTTGTTGCAATTTTAAAGTTTGTACTAACTGTATTTCAAATGATATTTCCGCCCCTTCAATTTACTCTTCTTATATTTTTTATTGACTATTATTGATCAGCAGAGAGTTTTTAATAAAAATTAGCAATAAAAGTTTTTCTGAAAGGAATTAAACGAGTGTGCTAATACATTTTAAATGAGTGCGCTAATACTTTTTCACGCTTAATTTCAGACATTTTTCCAAGTAGTCATAAAACTAGTTCAAAATTAAAATTACTTTACAATTTATATTTGAAGATTTAAAGTTGTCTATAACAAAAAAATCACGATTGCACTAATACTTTATGGAAGCACTGTATATATAGAGGAGAGGGGGGCACTTTTTTAAAAAGATATTACAGATTTCGTACTGCTTGACAAAAAAATTTTTGCTGAAAAAGGTAATTTAGGTATTCGTTCTTCAAAAAAAAGCAAAGTCGAGCTAGTTCAAATAAATTATGGTTGTTTTTTTTTCTTAAAATCAAAGCTACCAATAGTCCAAAACCACCCCACAAGCGGGGGTAGTTTAGGACAATGTTGGGGCAGTTTAGGAAATATAATAAAAAGACAAGAAATGTTTCTTAAAACCTAATTTTTTCGTTTATCGGTAATTATTAACAATAACAGAATCAAGAGAATTATTTGGAGTAACATAATTATTCTTATAAAGATCTCAAACCATTAATAAGTATTTTTGTATATTTAAATAAACTAAAATGAAAATGTTATTCAATCACATATCACTCTTATTAATAAAAAGATAATAAAAAGAAAAAAGTTTGAATATAAAATGGATGTAGATAAACATAAAATTTTTCTTTTTGTTCGAATTGAGAGAATTCATAACATTCAACCAAGTTTAAATGTAGAAAAATCAAATTTGAATATTATACCAGAACCTCTTGAAATGCTTCCTGCATTGTTTGGTATAGGAAATCTCCATGATTTAATGCTTCTGTTTTCAATTTTTTTTGTGTATACAACAGACTTGTCTCTAAAATTCAAACTTGTTTTATTTTGCAAACAAGAATTACTTTTATTGAGCATACAGGTAGAGTTAGAGACTGTTGCATTAATTATTTTTTTGGGGGGTTGATATGCTTGTTAAATATTTCCTGTTTTGTGTAAGTTATAGATTTTGTTTTTGGTGGTCTTTCTGGTGTGTCTGTTAAAATTCTTGATCTTCCTTTTTTTCTGCCTCTTGATGTTTTCTTTCTTGGAGGTCCTTTTGGGGGTTGTCTAATCATTTCAGGAGATAAAACTGGTGCAGATGGCTGTGACGGTTCATCGGTTGAGTTTTATATGCATTAAGCGACTCATTATTTGGCACAGTAGCTTCAAAAGTTTTTACTATAGAATGATCATTAACTTTTAAAATTTTAAAATCTATGTAGCTTTTTTTACTATTGTCATTATTACAAGATTGATAAGAGATGTAATTAAGGCTTTGGTTTGTTACCTCTGAACAGTCGAAATCTTCATTTGTGAATGCTCTTCTTGAAAAAGGAAAAATACCACATTTTTTGAACCCTGCAGTAATATTATTTGGTTTAAATGAGCTATACTGGCTAAATCATGAACTGTTATAGTTCTGGGTGATTTAACAACCAGTCATTTTGAGATACAGAAAGTTTTTGATAAAAGGACCCAATACTGAAACATCAAGAGGTTGAAGTCTATGTGTACAATGTGGTGGGAATGTAAGTAAAACAATTCCATTTTCTATGCTAAAATTGATTGCATTAATAGTACAATGGCTTTTTTGGTTATCTAGTAATAACAAAATCTTGTTTTCTTTATTGCACTTTGAATGAAGCTTTAAATGTTTGAGCACTCGTATAAAAAGTTTTCCTTTCATTCATCTACAACTAGGGTTATTAGCAAATCCAACACAACCATTAGGTCCTTCTGTTAGCATACGCTCTTGAAATCTTGCTCTAGAATAAATAAAAACTGGTGGTATAGTGTTTCCGACTGCATTAATAATAGCACACATAGTTACAAGCTGCCCTCTTTCAGCTGAGACGTTTTGACCAACTTGCTTTTGACCACGCTGAGCTATGACATTTTGTGCCTGCACAACAGTCATGACACTTGTTTCGTCTATGTTAAATGTGCGTTCTGGAGAATATTTTGACTTACAGAGTGCTCTCTGTAAGTTGAGTTGAAATACACTCACATTTTGTTGGTTAAAACTTGTTGCTCTTGATAGATTTGTATTTTCTGGTTTACGCAGAGAAAGCTTTTTGTGTCTTATCATAAATCCTTTCATCCATTCAATGCCAGCAATTTTATTTTGGCTCCATAGTTCAGGACATTTTTTCAAAGCATAACTACATTGATATGCTAAAATTCTAGCTTGGTAATAAGTTAAACCATAATTTATTTTTGATGATTTCAACATATAATTTTCTAGCATAGCTTCTTTTGCATTAGTAATTACTTGATTCACAGAATAAAATGGTTAAAAAGTTATCACTTTTCGATTTTCTATTATTTTTGAGCATTTTTATTCTGTATGCTAACGTACTTTTAGAGAACCCAAATACACCTGCAGCTTCCCTTAACTTCATTGTTTTATCAAAAACATGTTTAAGGGAGAAACCCCCTCTAATTTTAAAATCAATTTTTAGAAAAAAAAAATTTGTCAGATCAATAGCATATATAAAAAAAATAAGAAAAAAGTACCAAAAAAAAAATGGTAATATGTTGCTATGGAAACCATAAAAAATTACCAAAAAACAGCAAAAACAGGTTTCACGCCGGCCAATATTGTGGGCAGGGAGCAAAATAAACCAAGTTGAAATTTTTATATGGTGTTTATATTGAGTAGAAGAGTGTTTTAAGTTGAATAGAATTTTTTTTTTAAAATATGAAATTAGGTATTTTGAAGTCAAAGTCCAATATTCAATAATATGGTACTAAAACAGCATAAACAGCAGGTGTAAAAAAAAAAAAAAAAACTATTCAACTTAAAACACTCTATACCAGTTAATAAACAACCACTGAATATTTTAGAAACGGCTCTTGAATGGTTGGCGAGCAATGTTGGCCGGCGTCTTAAATACTTCATACTGAGAAAAAAGCAAATTAACAATTTTTTTATTAAATAACACCAAAAAATGTATAAAAAAGCAATCATTAACCTCATTAAATCTAAAAAACAGTACTTAAAATCCTCCTGGTTCATAAGTTACACCCTCTTTTTCCAAATTATTGTCATTTTTTAAAATTTTTTTTGCTCTATTTAACTGTCGCCTCAACTTATTCTTTTCATTCATTCTATAATTAGATTGTTTTATTCTTTTATTGTTTACTTTGTTGGAACCTTTAACCATGAAAGCACCTGGTAACATATTTAATTGTTCAAAAACTAACACTGAAGCTTTCATACCAATATTAAAATTTGTTACCGCAACGTATACACCAAATTTCAAATTAGCGAGTGACACATATCTGGTCTTCAGTAATCGGTCCCAAATCATACTGTTGAACGATTCATTTGCGTTTTGAGTTTTCCCATGTAAACATTTTTTTAGTTCTGAATCTTTGCTAAGATCCTCAAAAATAGGTCTAATTTTCAAAATTACGTTCATTGGAAGACCTGGACCCGGTTTGTAAGTGTTGGTTTTATTTGCTTTATCAAAGTTGAACTTGCACCAACTATTGATGCCGGTAGGACAGTGAGGAAAGTGCAAGTTATTTGTTTTGGAAGATGCAACATGAAATAATGTAGCCAATACGCTTGCCTTCATACCTGCTAAGTTTCCATCATTTTGCCTAATAGCAACGCCAAAGAAATTTTGCAGACGATCGATTGCTGCATCTGTAAGACAACCACGCACACCGAGACCTTTTTCTCTTTTCTTTAAATTTCGTAGTCGTGTACCAACACGTTTTTGATAGTGTCCCACACATTCTAACTTATTAACTACAATGCCAGGGTAAGTATCTATGACATTAATGAAACTTTTACTGTCCCCGTCTTCTAAAAAATTCACATATCGCAGTTTGTACTTGTCAATAGATCTTAAAAACACACGTTTTGCACCAGTGGTCTCCATACCGCTTGCAGATCCTTTATAATTGTTTTTACAAATGTGAGAGTTCCTCCATTGGGCATAGGTTGTAGGGTTTGTTTTTAAAAGATCTTTCTTTAAAAAGCAACCTTTGCAGAACCTGCACTTTGGTTCGACATCCAAAACCTTTCCAGTGTCCATTGGTAATGCAGAAAAGACACCGTTTAACCATCACACGACACACCAATATCAAAAACTTCATCATTAGCAACATGTTTACGCTATTCTGCTACTGCATCAAACATGGTATCTTGAGCAACTTTTTGTGTGACAGCACCTATTTTCACAGCTAACTTATCATAATTATTTTGAGTCATTGGTTGTGGCATATTCATTAAAGTAGTGAATATTTTTATACCAGAAGGTCCCTGTCCAAGTGCACGCATTTCGTATACTGTTCTACAATTAATATCATATCCTCTGTTACATTGTTTGGAAGTATAAAACTCATTTTAATTTGCAGTTAAAGCATTTGATAAGTAACTTTGAGGCAAGTCCTTTTTTGTCTTGCATTTTTTTGGACAATGACAAGGATTCGCAGATACAGATGTATCTGCGAAGAAGGTAAAGCCTTCTTCGCAGATACATCTGTATCTGCGAAGAAGGTAAAGTCTTCTTGATTTTATTCTACACGCTTTACCCATTTTTTAAAAAAATTAAGAAAATTGACAACTTTAAAAGCTTCAGAATAACAGAAAACTGTAATCTGACTTGATAAACCAGACTTTTTTCGCTCGGTGGATAAGTAAAGAAGCCAAACCAAGCATTTTACTGCAGCGATTTAAAAATACACATAAGTTATTAGGATTTTTAATGAGGGGCTACACCGTTGCTATGGGCGTTGCTATGGTATAAATTTTAAGGTACCTTAAAAAAGTGCTAAACTTGAAGGGTTTAATGATTAAAATCAGTAAACAAACAAATAATTTTGAATTCTGCATACATTAAAATGCATAAATAAATAAAAATATTTTTTATAAAATTTGGGTAAATTTAGAGGGGGTTTCCCCCTTAACTGCAGTTTTTAAATTTTCCTCGTTTATAAATCTTTAACATTTTTTTTATAATTGCGCACCATTTTTAAACTTAGTATAATTTTATTTGAAGATAAGTTTGTTATGATCCGCACAACACGTCCAAATGTGCCCCGTGAAAATCGTCCAATGCTGCCTCAACCCTGAACTCAGAAAACATTCCACGATTTTTTGTAAAGAATTTATGTTTTATCGTTGAGTTTTTTTATTTACGTCGCAGAACATATACCTTTCACAGAAAATGCTTAAAATAATTCCTTGGGTGGAGTAAATTTCTTTGTAAATCCTTACACTTGAGAATTAAAAAGATTGGAAAAAATATCAAAAACCACAAAACACTTGTAGAAAAGCTACCTGACTGTCTTTGTGAAAGAAATCCTATGACGCTTACATGTGAAAGTATTTTTAGTTGACGAATATATTTAATTTTGTTAAAGAGTTAGTATTTTTTGGATTATTCGCATTGTTCTAAACTACCCCTGTCCTAAACTGCCCTTCCTCTCTCCTATATATATATATATATATATATATATATATATATATATATATATATATATATATATATATATATATATATATATATATATATATATATATATATATATATATATATATATATATATATATATATATATATATATATATATATATATATATATATATATATATATATATATATATATATTTTATATATATATATATATATATATATATATATATATATATATATATATATATATATATTTTATATATATATATATATATATATATATATATATATATATATATATATATATATATATATATATATATATTCCGAAACGCTCCTCTGTAAGGAACTGTTTCGCAAGTATTCTTTCGAAATGATTCATTTCTTTAGTTTGTTTTTGTAAAGAATTATTACGGAATAATTATTATTAATTTTTTTCGTATAACGCATTACGGAAGGTGAATTTGCGCAAGAACAACTTCCGCAACACCAACTTGAAATACGGAAGATAAAAATGTGAACTTTTTGTAAGTTTTTGTTTACGGCAAACAACCCTATTTTAAATGCACTTTTTTTTTAAGCACCTATTAATCTATATTATAAGTAGAGACCGCCATTACGTTACTGTTTGACGGATTGTCGGATTCTACATCTAAATATCTGTGCTGAACGGTTCAAGTTACTCACGGATTAATTTGATCCGAAAAAAATTTATCGGTAAAAAATTCGTTAAAACTTTTTGCGGATTAATTTTTTGGACTGCAATCCGATTCAACACTTTTGGATCGGATTGCAATTCGAAAAAAAATATTTGAATTGCAATCCGAACCGATATTATTTTAACGGATTTGTATGGATTCAGAGAAAAGCATGCTTTTGAAGTAAGATATTGACATGAGTTGTGAATTTTTCTCTCATACTCATAATGTGAGCAATCAACTCTTTACCACTTCCAAACTTTTTAACTTTTTTAATTACAGCGTAACGCTTTTCATTTGGTTTCTGCCATTGGTACCAACTTGTTTCAAAGTTAAGGGATTCAATGGTGGCCAGGAATAGCTGGAAAAACTTTAGATCTTTGCATTTGTTGCATTTGTTGTAGAAACAATCATTTAATTAGTCTTTACAAACAAAATTTTGAGAGATATCTTTCGCAATTTTAATGTTAGACAACAGTAAACGATCAACTTTCACAAAGGAATCCAAAGCAAATCGCATATTTTCGTGGTAAGTAGAAACGCATACATTATGAGGTAAATTTGCGATAGAACAAACGTTTACTGGTCGTAGTTCACAAAACCTGCTTAATCCAATCTTGATATCTAAGTGATTATGTTTAAAAAGCTGATACGCTTCTTTCATGGTTAAAAGGAGGTGACGAACTTGGATCTTAATCTTCTTTCCATTTTTAATTACTGATACAAAGTCCCTCATATTTGAAGACAGTCGACTAATGTCATCTTCGCAGTAGAATCTTTTTACTTTTATTTCTACTTCAGTTAAAGCTGGATTATTCACGCTATTTAATGGAAGAGTATTTTTTTGTTGAATGATCCATTCAGCATTGTGGCTAGGACTTCGTAACGTTGTGCAGGATCATTGGGCAATGATTTTTGGACTTTCTTGAGCAATTTACCTTTTGTTTAAACACTCATAATGGTAGAAAAATTAACTGTTTAAACACTCATAATGGTAGAAAAATTAACTTGTTTAAACACTCATAATGGTAGAAAAATTAACTGTTTTTGCAGAATCTTTCTTTTTGATTCAATACTTTCGGACTCTTTCCTTTATTTTTTCTCTTTCTTTCATTTTTTTTCCGGATCTTGTTTTATTCGTTGACGATGAGCTTTTTGGTGATCAGCATTCATATATTTTTTCCGTTCGGAATCACGCTGGCGATAAGCAGCTTGATAAGTTTTAACTCTCTTTTTAGAACTTTAAGCCATTTTAAAATGCAAAGCAAATTTTGCTAAGTTTTGCTTGAATAACTTTTAATTAATCAAAACTTATTGACGTATAAAGAATAAAAAAAATCCTTTATGGGAATTGCGATGTAAAATAGTTTTCGTCTTTGTAAACAACCGTAACTTTGAAAATTTTTTGTTTTTTGTAAAACATATGTAAATAAATGTAGTTTTAACTTACGTTACACTAATTCAAAATTAAAATGTGCCTTAACTAAGCATCGTTATTCAAAAATCTTAATGTATAAATATAAGATTTAATATTCTTTCACATATAATATTACAAAATTTATGTTTTCAAATTAAGTTTTAGAAAAAACAAAACTTGATCATGATTTTGTTAACTTAAGTTACATGAAAATTGCAAAAGTTATTTTGTTATTTTTTGAAATATAAATATTTTTTAAAGAAAAAAATCTGACCAACAAGAAATTGAACATCTTAGCTCCATTATCACTTTAAAATATTTCGGAATATGCAAAAAAAAATCATTGGTAAAATAACATTCTACAGTGGTACTTTTTTAACATGCATCAATGAGAAAAACCGTAACTTTCGGAACCATAAAAATGACTTAAATACATTTATTTTAGAACTAAAAGTATATTTTAAATAAACTTTCATGTGTCAACATCAATATTCATTTGTTAAAAACTGACAAAAAAGAGTTTAAAATTTGACTACTTTTTCAGTTTCCGCTGTGGAATTGCCCAAATGTTCAATGTTTTTTAAATACGCTTATTCAGCATGATATAATTCCCACAATAAATAAATCAGCGAGAACAACTAAGACCTCGTCAACGTTACTAAATAATATATTTATATATAATAATTTTCATAGTTGCTTTTTAAAATCGGGTATAATCAAAACCGACATAACTAATCATTACCCAATATTCTTAATTACAGATAATATAACCCTTAACCGTTCTGTCTCTAAATCAACAATCTTAATACGACAAATCAATATAAACTCTATATTGTACTTTCGAAGTCTTTTAAAACTGATTGGAATCTTGTATTACTATGTCAAGATGCAAATAATGCGTATGAATTATTTTCGGCAAAATTTTGAAAACACTATGATTTGAAATTTCCATTAAAAATATATATATATATAAATTCTATTTCACTTTTAAACCCATGGATGACCGAAGGTTTGTATAAATCATAAAAGAGAAACAAAAACTTTATGAAAAGTATTTAAAACATAAAACAACTAAAAAAAAATTAAATTAAAAAAATATAAAAACATGTTTGAAAACGCAAAAAAACACGCAAAAAAAAATTATTATGCGAGGTTGTTGGAAATTACACGCAGAAACACACAAAAATCGTGGAATGTGATTAAGCAGTTAAGCGGTAAAAATGTCCAAAAAACAATTTGCCACAAAAACTTTTAGTTGACAGGGAACTGGTTTACAATAGAGAAGACATAATTAAAAAGCTCAACAAATATTTCCTTTATATTGGCCCATCGATAGCTGACAAAATTCTAAAATACACCTCAAACTTTGAATCTTATATGAAATCAACCAATACATCTATGAAAGAAGTAAGATTAAACGTAAGTGAGTTGCAAAATGCCTTCAATTATTTAAATAATATTAAATGCGCTGTCATAGATGAAATTAGCGTGAATGTTTTTAAGTCAGTGTTTGATAATATTGAAACGACACTGTGTTACATTTTTAACTATTCACTAAGATCCAGAATTGTTTTTAAAAGTTTAATTGATTCGTAAAAGTTTTTCGGAATAATAATCCGAACAGCATAAAGAATCCGCAAAAAAAATATTCGCTATTAGTTCGTAAATTATTTTTCCGATTAAGATTTGTAAAATATTTAACGATTGGAGTCTTTTAATCCGCTAAATAAGTCGGATTGACTTATTGCGGATATTACGAACCGAATCGCTGGTGTCTAATTTTAAGCACTTTAAAATTATTTTTTCATTAGCAAATGATGGCGCAAACCTTAAACTGAAGAAACCCTTAAAAAAATTCGAAACTTTTAACAAACTTCAGCTTTACATTATAAAAACAAAGTAGTACTAATAACTCGCGCAAGCGAATAACTTTTTAAACACAAAAATTGAAAAAGATTATAGGTTCTAAAAGGTTAAAGGTCAGTCCTCTACTAAAAAAAACGCGTGGATAAGATGGACTAGAGTGTCTTTTATACCTTACTATCAAAAAATCATAACGCCTTTTTCATTTTCGTCAAATGTCAAATTTTGAAGCAATTCTGCCCCACTGTGCGTCAGTTGGTCGATAACAGCAGCTTAGTTATACATTTTTAGATTTATTGTTTAAGATTTAAATAGTTAAAATTTCTTTATTGCCGTCAGAAACGCTTAAATCATACCTAACGTAATGCGTAATAGTTTTCTTCACGTAAATATGAACTCCACAACCGCGTTTACTTGTTTGCCTCTCTTGAAATATTATTTCAAAACGGGAAAGATAAACGCGTTGTTAATAATATTAAAAACACTTTTAGTTTCTTCTAACAAGTAAAGAAGCTTTTCAAAATTTTGACTTTGGCTTCTGATATCTACACGAAAGATTTTAATTTGTTCGCCGTTATTGGACTTCATTATTTAAATCATGACAATAATTAGGGTCTTTTTCTACATTTAAATATAGTAAAGATTTTTTTAAAAAAATTAAAAACTTGGTGCTTAAAATCGCTAACTTCAGATATTCCTGTAAGAGTTACAAAGTTTCCTTT
Source organism: Hydra vulgaris (assembly GCF_038396675.1). Lineage (NCBI taxonomy): Eukaryota > Metazoa > Cnidaria > Hydrozoa > Anthoathecata > Hydridae > Hydra > Hydra vulgaris. Next base: position 4,847,123 of record NC_088920.1, read on the forward strand.
TATTTCCGCGACTACGGAATTTTATTTATGCATATCTTTAAAAAATATTTTATCAAATTTGATTACTGCACACTTACTCTAATTATGCCTTTTAACTACTTTTCAATGGAATCGCTCAATCACTATATCATTTCCAATACCAAGTTGGTTTTTAAAGATCTTTTTAACTGCTCTTGCACAGTCATCCTACGTTTCAGACGGTAGTTCTGCAACACCATCAATTCTTAAATTATTGCGACAAGATCTATTTTCTAGATCCATAGTTTTTTTTATCAAAGTATTTATTTTTTCATAGCCCTTTAGATTAAGTTGAAAGAGCTATCCCTTGATGTGTCCTTTTGGAAGTTAATACTATCTTAAATGTCACTTGTATTATTTTCTAGTATTTCAACTTAGGTTTAAAACTAAGTTCTTTTTTTTTATCTAGTCTGTCTGTTATTATTTTTATGTTGAAACTCATTATTTTTGTAAAAGTATCTGTAAAAGTAAAAGTATTGTTTTTTTTAGTAGTTTTTCAGTTTATTTTAAAATTGTTTTGCCTCTGATCTTAAAGCTTAGATATTATTAGTTTCTCAAATTTTTTCATCGATACATTTATATTTGCAGAATGAAAAGCAATAACGACTCTCCTGCAAATCAAAATTTCAAATCACCTTTCCAATGCAGAAACAACTTTAAAAGAAATTTTCACTTTTACAAATTTTAAAAACAACTTATTTAAAAACATAAAAATACAATGACAAACTTTCAACTTCCAAATCTTTCAAGTTTTCAAACTTTAAAAAAATAGGTCAAAGCAAAGCTGCAAAAACTTCTAAAATAACTTTCAAACAACTAGATTGACTTGGAAAGTACAGGTAAAAGTAAGATACGACGTCTTTGAAACTTGAAATGCGCGTACCATATTACGCACATTGCAGATGTTCTCGAGAAGTCTTTCATGAAAGAATTTTTGAGAACTTCGGCAATGTTTTTGTTGCGGTGAGAACTTGTTGTTGCAGGTTGTTGCAGTGAGATTGTTGCAGGTTGAGTGAGATTGTTGCAGATTGAGTGATTAAGGTGATTGTTGCAGGTTGTTTGGTTGCAGATTGTTTGGTTTGCAGGTTGTTTGGTTGTTTAGTTGCATGTTGTTTGGTTGCAGGTTGCAGGTTGTTTGGTTGAAGGTTGTTTGGTGTGCAGGTTGTTTGGTGTGCAGGGTTAAACTTTTGTTTGGTGTTTGGTTTGCAGGTGTTGTGTGTTTGTTTGGTGTTTGTTTGTTTGGTGTTGCAGGTGTTGTGTGTTTGTTTGGTGTTGGTGTTTGGTTTGCAGGTGTTGTGTGTTTGTTTGGTGTTTGGTGTGCAGGGTTAAACTTTTGTTTGGTGTGCAGGAATAAACTTTTGTTTGGTGTGCAGGGTTAAACTTTTGTTTGGTGTGCAGGGTTAAACTTTTGTTTGGTGTGCAGGTTGTTTGGTGTGCAGGTTGTTTGGTATGCAGGTTGTTTGGTTGCAGGTTGTTTGGTTGCAGGTTGTTGCAGATTGTTGCAGGTTGAGTGAGGTTGAGTGATGTTGAGTGAGATTGTCGCAGATTGTTGCAGTGAGGTTGTTGCAGTGAGATTGTTGCAAGGTTGTTGCAGTGAGAACTTCGGCAATGTTTTTGTTGCGGACGTGTTCATAAACGGACGTGTTTTGGCAGCGAAAAATTTAACGAAAAGTTATATAGTATTTTTTAAGTTTTTAGTATTAGTTTAGTTATTTATATTTTATGGGTATATACTATGAACTTACCGTATAAATTTGTTACTTAATTTGGTATTATCTTGTCACCATAATTGAATTTAAAATACGAATATGGCACCACGTTTAGTCGGTGAGATTATTTCCAATTTGATATGTGATTCAAATACGTTTAAAGATAACTATCTGAAAGACTTAAATGAAATATGCTCTCACCCGAAGGATTTAATTGTTCAAAGTTTAAAAACAGTTTCAGTTAGCTTGATTCGAAATCTTCGCGAACGCCTATTTACTGAAATCTTGGATATATTTGGCACAGAACAATTTTGTGATATAAATATAACGTTAGACTCCGAAAACCCAGCTGAAAAGAATCTTCGCAAAAGATATAAAACATCACTATGTTTGGAGGATATTTATTTATTTTCGATCACAATATGCGAAAAGCAACTTCATAAAGATATAGTTAAGGCCGTAATCTCGACCAAAAATGTTGAAAGTATTAGTGACAAGTTTTTAATCTCGTCAGTTAAAGAATTAATTACTATGACAAACTCGATTCTAAAAGAAAACAAAGAAATAAAATTGGAGCTAAGTCTGATGCGAGAAAAATTAACTCATCAAAGTAAACTTATTAAAAACCTTAAAGTATCAAACGAAAATACCCAAAACGTAAAATATGATTATTATGCACAATGTGAAGATAAACATTTTAACTACGACACGCAAAATTGAAAATAAAAGTTCTGAAGTCACCGCAAATTCTACAAAAGATAGCTTTCATCAATCTTGCGGCAAACCAACAATAAAATCTATTGTTTAAAATTCGATTCCTTATATCCAAATAATATTGAAATTAAAAATACACAAACACAACATTTTTCAAAAACATTTGCCAACGTTGTGGCTCAAACGCAATCAACCGCAAGAACTTCAGAGAAAATTTCTGACGTAATATATGACAAAAAACTGAAAATGAGTATTGAACGGAATAAAAATGACAACTTTATTTTAATTGGTAAGAATAATAAACCCGTGCGGTCTGTTGCACGCCACCAAAATTTATCTTTTGAAAAAAAGTACCGTAAGGTCGAGCCTATCTTTGGAACTAAAATTACTGATCATAAAAGCATTGCAGGCGAAAAAATTGTACGTAAATTTGATGTCTTTGTGGGAGGCATATGCAATCAAGTTACTGAAGAAGATCTTAAAAATTATATGGTAAGTGAAACAAACATTACGCCATTGTTAGTTGCCGTACAAAAAATAAACGAGTATAATAGATTGTTTCGAGTTACAATAAACAGTTCAGAAAAAATAAAGATATTCAACCCTGAGGTATGGCACAATAATATAATTGTAAAACCTTTTAGGACAAAACGCTTTTTCAAAAACAGTGAACAAAATCTGGTATCCAATGGGAGCCAGGATAAAAATTTTAATTGAAAATGGATCCAAGCAGCATAAGAGGAAAAAACAAGCCTTCAACAACTTTCGATATATGTACTTTTAACTGTCAGGGACTTAAGTCAAACATTGAATTTACAAAGTCACTTATACAATCTTATGATATAACGTTTTTATGTGAACATTGGATATCTAAACTTGAATACTCCATAATAAGAGATTTATTTAATAAAACACACTCCATTTATTTCCATCACTCTAATAAACATGTAAAAGGTCGACCATTTGGCGGAAATGCGTTCTTTATACGAAGAAATCAATTCCAAAATATTATAGTACTTTACGAGGATGACCATATTTTAGCAATAAATTTCGAAAAAAATGAACTTAATATTATAGTTATTGGAATATACCTCTCCTCATCGCGGAACAGCCTCTCGTCAGTGGAAGAATACAAAAGTCAGCTAGATATCGTCAAAGGTTTAATTAATAGTTACGAAGGTTACGGTAATATAATTATAGCCGGTGATTTCCAATCTTTTCCACACCAAATATATAACTTATTTGAAAGATCGAATTCCAAAAGAAACAGTTATTCTGTCCACTTATCTGAATTTTTAAAAACAAATCAATTAGAACTAGTAGATGTAACTAAAGGTTCTGGCCCTAATTATATATATCGGCACCAGACGCTACCGAATTCGTCATATATTGATCACGTCGCCATACCAAAATATACAAATTTCCTAAGTCTAAAATGCATTGTTCATCCTGAGTGCTCAAACAACTTAAGCGATCATTTACCACTTTCAATATCAGTTGAAGTTGAAGGTAAGCACACTAAATACAATACCACAATAGAAGAAGATACTAATATTCCTAGCTACGCTTGGAACGATTCTAACTTTATAAATTCATATAATGATCATTTAACCAATTGCTTTAACTATCTTAATTTTACTGATAAATATGAATACGACCTTATTCAAATCTATAAAATAATTGCTGGCAGCGCTCAAATAGCTTTTAAGGAAACTTTAAAAAGTAAAAAGCAATGTTTGTATTCAGAATCTTGGTGGACACCTGAATTAAGTCGTTCTAAAACTATTCTTTCAATTCATTTCAACAAATGGAGGGATTTTGGTTTTTTAAAAGATTTAAACTCCGTAACTTTCAATCGTTACTTAATGGCTCGTAAAAGCTTTCGCAAAGCCGTCAAGTTGGCTCAAAATAATAAAATTTGCGCACAGTTTACTAAAATTGAAAAGTTAAAAAATATTAGACCAAAAAACTTTTGGAATGCTTTTAGATGTTTAAACAAAGACATAAATTCTAGATTATTTACCATAGATAAGAGAAAAGACAAAGAATCCATTACTTCAGAATTTGCAAACCACTTCGAAAAAGTACTGAATACTTCAAAAATAACACATCGTAATGGAAATCATCGGAGAATTCCCCCGTGTACAAAACATGATGATGTTATAATAACTGAAGAAAATATAATTAGGGCTATTTCGAACCTAAAATTTAAAAAATCTCCTGACTCTTTCGGTATCTCAGCAGAACATTTGAAATACGAAAATTGTGATACTTTAACAAAATGGCTCATCAAATTTTTTAATTATTCCATTAATTATGGATGGACACCATTATCAATGTCGACGTCTATTATTGTACCCCTTGTTAAATCGTATAAAAAATCTTTAGATAGTCCGAACAATTATCGCGGTATTAGCATTATACCAATTTTTACAAAGGTTCTAGAATACCTAATCCTTATTATATGTCCGGATATTAGAGATACTCACCCCCTACAATTTGGATTCAATGCTAACTGTTCAACGCTACATGCTGAATTTCTAATTAGCGAAACAATTAAACATTACAATAACAACAATTCACCTGCATACCTATGCTCTTTAGATGTAGAAAAAGCTTTTGATAGCTGCAACTGGAATATCCTTTTTGATAAATTATATTTCGATAAAAAATTACCACTCTGTATAGTTAACACTATCTCTTCGTTATATAACAATAGTAGTGCAACAGTCTCATATCAAGTTTGTAAATCAAACTTCTTTCTTCTAAAGCAAGGAGTAAGACAAGGATCGATTCTTTCACCTCACCTATATAATATTTACACTGAAAGTCTTCTTGAAACTATTACAAATCAAGGTATTGTTGGCACATCGATATATGGTAACTTCACTGGTGTGGTGGCATATGCGGATGATATCATACTTTTAAGCTCTACCCTCTCTGGTCTCAAAAAGCTGATAAAAACATGCAATATTTACAGTAACTTAAATTGTATTAAAATAAATGCCGAAAAAACTGAATTCTTGATTTCAGGTAAAGCACAAATACAAACCAATACAATAACGATATCTAGTAATAAATTAAATCTTCAGAATAAACTTAGACATCTGGGATTCACATGGGATACTAAACATTCAACTTTTGCTTCACTCAATAATACAAATGTTGATGAAAAAATTTCAAACTTTAGAGCTGTTGTTCAAACTCTTATTCAATCTGGAATCCGGTTTGCCCACCCAAGTTCTATTTCTTATATATATAAATTATTGGCAGTCCCTACCTTAACTTATGGTATGGAGATATGTGAAAATAATTCTGATTTGATGAAAACGCTAGATGTAATTGGAAGGAGTGCACTAAAATTGCTTTTAAATGTTTCAAAACACAGTAAGAACTATACAAATTTGCTATTTAAAATCCAGGAAATTTCAAAAAGTATTCAACAAAATCAATTAAACTTGTTTCTTCGTCTCCTTAATAATAAAACAACTTCAGACATTATCTTTTCACAACTGAAACACCCCTTATTTGAACATTCATTTGTTGGCGATATTCAGGACCTATGCCGTTTTCGGATGCTAAATTTTCAAAACTTAATTCAAAATAAAAAGAAGATAAAAATAGCACATTCTAAATGTGAAATTCCCTCCGAAGTTGAACAAACTTTGAAACATGCAATAGAGTGCTGGAATGCGAAAGAGAAAAGAGGAATTTTTAAACAAATTCTGGAAGAAAAAATTCTTAAGTGAAAATCACGAGAAATAACTTTCTTATTTTTCTTTTTTACCTTGTAAAATACATTGGGTGTTAAATAAATGAAATAATAATAAATGCGTTGTATTAGTATGTACGCAATATTTTGGAGATAATATGTCGGAGATGTTTTTGTCTTTTAGCTTGATCAAGCTAAAAAACAAAAACATTTCCGACATTTCATCTCCAACAAATCCAAAGACTTCTATAGGGAAATGATCTTAATACAAATGGAACCACGCGACAGAATGAAAAGCTGAACGACAGGCTGGAAAATACGCTTATATTTTGCATGATAAACTACGTTTTGTAACAAACTCGCGTCCAATATGTTGATATAAATTCAAAGTTTCGCAAATTGAAATGTAAACCGTGTTAGCAAAAGCTTGCAATTAAGGTATGTCATTTTTAATTTTAAGGTATTTTTTGCAGAGATCTCAGAAACTTTATACCACCTAGCTTTTAAAATTTTTAATAAAACATTCCCAATAAGACGCATGGCTGGAATAAACGACTTAAAATCTCTAAGCTTTAATTTTTTTTAAATAAATAATTTTTCAACTAATGAAAATGTCGACCATGATGTAATTCTTTTTATCAATTTGCACACAGATTGCTCTTACCATATTTCTTTGAATTAGAACTTCTTTTTAAATATTTTTATGATAGAAATGCACATAAAGTTAAAATTGTTAACTCTTTATAACTTAATTATTAAAAGCCTTAGTTGCAATTTTGAAAAATTTCGTAACTGTTCAGTTGATTCAAAAAAAATATTTCATATAATTTGCTTAACTGAAAGATAATTAAACTCAAATGACCTTAATAATTCTATACGTTTTTGTATTTTTTTATAATTTAATAAACGTGGTGACGAGGTTTCTATCAACAAAAATGAAAATATTGCACATCTTGTTAAGAATGATTGAAGCGTTTCTGACAGCAATAAAGAAGTTTATAACTATTGAGATAATAAACAAAATATCACAAAGCATCTGCTATTGGTTACCTGATAGCAGGAGCACGAAATTTAGCATTTTTTTTAGAACTAAATATCTTTAAAAAATAGCTTAAAAGAGACAAAAAATGCTTTATTATTGGAGATCTTATAAGGACAATACAGTTAAAAAAATTTTCTACTATTTTTTGAAGTTAAAGCCTTTGATTAATTGTCTAACTAGGGTAACAAAAAACTTAACGTCTCTAAGTGACAATATTATAACAACTAATATATTTAATAATAAAATTGAAAAAAGCATTATAAAATCTGACCGTTTCCCAATTTTTTGCCATATTTATGTATACAATTCGTATCTTACTACCAATATATATAGATAGCATGGTATATAGATAGTCGGTTTATTTTGTAAAACTCTTTCAACAAATGACGCTAAAATTTCCAACCCGCATATAATTTCAGTAATTGACGGTGCCTTTGATCTATAACAATACGATAAACGTCCATCTATTTATTCGTCCTTGATTTAACTGAGTTAAGGAGAAAAGTCCCACACAATTTTTGGAGTTTTTTAATATGAAAGTAAAATTATTAAGAAATTAAAAACAGTTTTTAAAAAGCAAAGCCTTTTGTTAAATTTTTTGACCCTTTCTTTGCATTTTTTTTTTCAGTTTTGTTAGAAATGCAAGCTAAGTCATATTTCAAAACCTCATATTTGAAAATCCGTGCTTAGATCCCTCTTTTTAAGTTATCTTTTCAAGATTAAAACCTGTAATTAAATAAAAATGAATAAATTTAAAATAGCAAATTGTGATGAAAGTGTTACTTATATTGGATGCTATTGAAGTCTTTAATATAGGATTAAAGTCCAGTATATATTTAAAAAACTTATATTTAAAAAACTTATATTTAAAACTTATATTTAAAACTTATATTTAAAACTTATATTTAAAGCTTGTATTTAAAACTTATATTTAAAACTTATATTTAAAACTTATATTTAAAACTTATATTTAAAACTTTATATTTGAAAAACTTTGTATGATACCAGGACAGCAAACCATTTCTGGATGCAATTACTTGAACCAGAGAAGAGTCAGCGTGTCAGTATATAAAAACAAAGACACGATCTAGAAACGAAGAATAATTTAAGGAGGCCGCAAACATATAAAATTTGACAAATTTTAACAGAAAGAAGGAAGTTTGCATGGGACAGGTGTTTATGATTAAAAACTAATAATGATATGCTTTTTTATATTATATTTCTTTTATTACTGTTACTTTATAATGTTTTTCATCATAGTTTTCTCTTATTTGTCATTTTTCTCAGAACGCAGGTTTTTAACCTCCCGGCAGAAGTATCGTGAAAACTATTTGACCGATTTATATGAAATTTTCAGGAAGTGTTCCTTTGACAAAGATGTATAAGCAGACAACATTTTTAAAAGGTTTTTTAAACAGAAAAAAATTTAGAAAATGTTAGATAACTTTTGTGCTTAAAATGATAGCAAAAACTAAACATGGCTACCACCTGACAGAAAAGTCGTTAAAAAAAACTGTCTGTGTATTGCATAGATCTATCTTTCACCAATAAACAAGAAAAAAATAGCTATTAACGACTTTATGGTCAACTGCAATTTTTGCCAGGGTAAAGGAACTAATTTCCTATTTTTCCTTAGTTACCAGGTTACCTGATGGTATCAAATGTTACAATTCTTGTGGTATCCTCAGAGACCGTCCGTCCGAGTGGAAAAAAGTTGAAATAAAAACGATGAACCGACGATAAGCAAGGGTCCGAGGAAGTAGAGTATTGAACCGAGCGATTAAAGTGATGAACGGATTAAAAAAAAAGTTTCCCGGTTTCAAAAAAAAGAATGACGCGCATGCGCATGCGCGCAGAAATAAAAGATCAGGTGACAAAAAATTTTTATCGAAAAAAAAGGTTACAAATGAAATGGATTCTGTTCCCTAAAAAACCGCGCATGCGCAGAATTAAATTTTTAATGAAACGTGACAAAAAGTATATAAGGAGTGAAAAAAAATGAAATGGGTTCATAACGAATGGAATCAAAAAACAAACCGTTACAACAATTTCAAACTCCAACGACAGGAGCAGTAGTTCAACCTTATAAACCTGATCCTCCAATAGATAATGGTGGTACACACGACTTACATGGGAATCGTATTCGATATTTTGAAGTGTATTAATAAATCGAAAATAGCGTCGATATTAACACTTTCGAGCTTGTTTATTGTTATTGTAGCAGGAGGATATTTATTTGGAGCGTTATTAGGAGTTTTTATATTTGTAATAAAAAACAAAGTGTAAAATTTTTTTAATGATATATATTATAATAAAATTAAGGTTTAATATTTCTAATTCCGTAAGAAATTCCTCCAGAAATAGCACCACCCAAAACAGCTTTTCCAATTGTAGGTAAAAGAGGTATAAGACGACTTCCTACTGTAGCCAATAAGGGTCCTATAAGTTTTCCACGCGTGCGTCTTCTTCTTCTTCGTCCTGCACCTTTTAGAGGTGGTAAATAAACTCTTCCTTTTCCTCTTCTTTTTCCAGCTCCTTGTAATGGAGGTAAATAGACTCTTCCGCAGCCTCTTTTTTTACCTTTACCTTGCATAATTGTTTTTAATGGAAGTAAATAGGGTCCTCTTCCTCTTTTTTTTCGCATTTTATGTATATCATATGTTTAATTTGGTTAATTTATTACGTGTAAAGTCAAAAGCGTATTTTTGCCAAGTAGGTAATTGTTTTTGAATGTATTTAGCAGCTGCAAAGGCTGCTAAATCTTTTACAATGTCTCATTCTAATCCAAAACCTCTTCTTCTTTTATTTTGTTTACGATAACTTTTTCATTTCTTATAGTGTTTTTTGTAATGTTTTTTGCGATATTTATACATTTTTTAACGCGGTAAAGAAGCAGATATTAAAGACGGAGCTAAAACCGCTGCTAACAAGTGTAGAAATTTACCTCTCATACGTCTTTTTAAATGCCATTTTGAGTGTTTTCTACCTGCGCCTTTTAAAGGAGGTAAATAAACTCTCCCTCTTCCTCTTTTTTTATATGATTTTTTTTTTATTTTACAAGCGGTGCAACACCCTATTTTACGCATTGCGTTGCTTTTGAAGATAATCCAAAGCGTAACCCCCTACGTTTGATTTCAATAGCCGTTTAGCTAAATTTTTCACTTTGGTAAAAAATTTTCCTTTCCCTCTATGATGACGAGTTTTATGATGTCGACGACGGTGACCTCTTGTACGCCTGCGAGCCATGAACACAACAAATAAAAACAACTAGATTTAAGAAATTTTTTTAGAAATAAATAGCCGTTTACTTATAAAATAATAAATACAAATAGGGTTTGTTTAATAAAATTAAAAATGTTTTTTATAACAAATTAAGACGATTTAAATTTGGTAGGAATATAGTTGACTTCAGTGTCGTTTCCTGACCCTTGTTCTATAACTTGAGCTGGATATTGCATATATATAACAAGTACACCTTTAAATTGTTCTGTAAATTGCACATTGATTTGAAACGAATTATTTCCAGCAATAGTAGCAGGAGGTTTATCGTTGATAAAATTAAAATCGCTAGTGGTATCGACGACTAAAGGTTCTGTAGTGTTAGTAGTACTAAAATAGAGTTTAGGATGTCTCAAAAAACTATCATCGTCAAAGTTATAAAAATCTGCAATATTGTTAATATTAAAAGTAGAGGGTGTATTTCCTTTACACCAGGAAGCATAACTTTTCCAAAGGAACCATTGATCATCTTGCTTTGTCAAATCGTATTCAGTAGTATCACCTGCTGAATTAACATATGTTCTTCTGTAATTATAAAGGGTGATTTTTTTAATCATGTTGCAAGCCATTTCAACCGGTGTAAAACAACCTTTGCCTAAATGATCGCTTTCTTTTTTTGAATTAACACAAAATATAATGCTGTAAGGTACAAGATCTGCTGTCTTTATACTTCCCAAATTGATAGTGACTTCTGCAACATTTTCTACATTGGTGACAACTTGTTCGTAGTGAGCGATACGTAGTAAAGTATACATTTCGTCTTTTTTACTGTTGAGATATAAAGATTTTTCCAAAGGCAAACTAGGTTTGAGTCTATACGTATTGCAATAAATCATTGGGTTTTTTATAGCTACTCCTACATTAGCAAGCGCTGTTATGTCTGCGTCTGAAATAGGTCTTACCCATTCTAATAGTTGATTCATATCGTTTTCAATATAAAACTCAAATCTTACTTGTTTATTTTTTCCAAAATATTCTTTCATTTGAAAAATTTCACATATTAAACTCAAAGGTACTCTAAATTTACAACCTTTTTCTCCAGTCATGAAAGCATTATATCTATCTCTTAGCACTGTTTGATAACCAGGAGGTATAGGAGCAGCTCCGCTTCCTACTGCGGCGAGTGGTCTAATGAGTCCATTAGGGTCTGCAGCTTGTATAAGCGCTTTGGTTTCAGTATAGGTAATAGGGTTTGTATTTTCAGTTTCTTCTGTTAAACCTAAATTAGGATTAATAATCAATTCTCTAAAAGCTTTTATATAACTTTTTTTAACTAGCATTGTTTTAAATCGATCGTAAGAACGATTAATAACAGCGTTGTTTGCGCAAGTAGTAGTATTTTTTTGATAGTTGGGATAAAATTTGAAACATTTAAATAAGGCTTGAATAAAGTTGTTGCAAAGACATACTTTTTTTGCTAACTCATCGTCTGTTACAGGTGTAAATCTTGTTTGCGTGTTCACATTTTTATAAAGAAATAAATCAAAATCTATATAATAATCTGGTAGATATGTCCATTCGTTAAGTATAGTGGTAAAAGAAATTAAATTAGCCATGTCAGAAGTAAGATCGTACGAAAATTTTTGATTATTAACAGCAATGACTTCATCTTGAGCTTGAGCTGTTTGAAAACCAGGATATTTTTCATTTAATATCGCTTTATATTCAGCGCTAATATTACCACTTGTTGCTTCTTGTAATAAACGATTTTCGTGATCTGCTTGTGCCAAAACATCTTCAATAGTAACATGACCGTTTGTATTGGGTGTATAACGGTTGCCGTCACCCTCTCTCATATATTTAGCTAACGAACCCATTTTTTTTTTTTTAAAAAAAAGAAAAACATTTTTTTTCTATTTATTCATCTTCTGATTCTGAAGTAGTTTTTTTAAATGGTATTTTTTTATTTTTAACGTCTTTTAAAGCACGAGTGTAACCAAGTTCAATTAGACTTTTTTTGTTCAATTTTTTTTTCTTTTTGTCGTTGTTATTTTGCATGAGTGGACTTGATAAAATGGCTCTTTGTTGAATAATGCAGTTTCTACATAAACCGTTTATTTTGTCAACGGCATTGACTTCTTGAAAGCATTGCGAACAAATGTGTAAAGGACTAGATTTCCTATTAGGTTTTTTTTCAACAAGCTCTTCTTCTTCTGAACTTTCGGTTTCAGATTCTGAATATTTTCGTTTTTTAAGTTTGGATTTGATTTGTTCCTTTTTTCTCCTATTCTTGGGACGTTTTTCTTCTTGTATTTTTTTCTTTTTTATTTTTTATTTTTTTAATTTCATCCAATTCGGATTTCATGTTTTGCAATTCAGATTTAGTCGAATATTGAGTCAGTTGATTTTGTAATTGTTGCATGTGATTTTTAATTTGACTGAATTGTTCTTTAGGATTTACTTTTGATTCTTGCATCATTTTTTCTTCTAAATTGACTAAATTTTTATGATATCTTCCTTTGGCACAAAAGAGACTCATTTTTTTTGTAAAATAGGTGAGAGAAAAAAAATAACAACTTTTTTTTTCTTTTTATATTTTCTTAATCATAATAAAAAATAAAAGACATTATTTTATACTAATCAAACTAGTTAATTGTAAAACGGAACCTTTGAATCTTTAAAGTAGGATTAAAAAAAACAGTAGAACTAAGATTATTAAAGGTAAGCGGTTCAGAATTTGAATTGAGAAATGACCATCTTGTTTGTTTCCAATCGTCTACATCGTTGATATCAAAGGTGGATAATTGTCCTTGAATAGAAGGATTACGATTTTTTGTAAAATCAATATTGGTGGTGACTTGAGTAGAATTGGTGTAGTCTAATAAATTGAAAAAAGCAACAATACCGGGAACATAAATTTTGTTCATATACATTCCACAATTTACAGCTTGATCGCATTTGATAAAAATGTAAGCGTCCGTAGTTGAAGGAAAGTTGGAAACAGTGTTATTAAAATTACTAATTTGAACTAGAGCACATCTTATGAAAGCGAGTCTTTTTTTTTGAATTTTAAAATCTAGCGACATGGCGTTGATCATATTTTGATCCACTTGCATACCAAAGGGATTGATTTGTTGAGTTAAACTGTATTGATCTCTTTGTAAAAGTAAAGTATAAGGTATAGGATTGTTTCCAACAGGTTGATACATTTTTAAAATGATATTTTTTAAAGGTAAACTGTCTGTCCAAGTTTGTATAATCGTACCATCGCTCTTTTTTTGATAAATGAATTGACCATTAAGAGAAGTGCAATAAAATACCAATTCTGTTAGATTATTTCCTTGTAATATAGCTTTGACACTATTTAACCATGTTTTATGACTCGGTGTGGTAGCTCTTTCTAAAGCACTTGTTGTGACAAGAGGTACTTTGATGGTATTTGAAAAAATAGGTTTGCTTTGTTCGCAATATATTAAAACTTCAATAAAAGTTTCTGCGCTATATTTAGCGATTAAAGAGCTATCGGATGTCCATATTTTATAAATGTCATTAGGTAAGTTTGAAGGTAATACTTGAAAGGGAGTGCCTTTCATTTCGGGAGTACCAATAGGAACATTATTCTATGTGTAACTGGTATCATAATCTGAATAGGAGTTACTTTTCATTTTAAAATAGGCGTTACTTTTCATAAGTAGTGTGCTCAATTTAATGGGTGATAATAATTTTCTTTGGAAGGATGGTAAAGAAAAAAAAGTATAATAATTTGTATAATAAGTTCCGTCTATAGGATCAGGAATGCATGAAGGCACACCCTTTGCTTTATTTGTAAGATATTTACTAAACATGTTAAAATCGGACCCTGCATAAGTATGATCGTCAAAAGTCAAGTTATTTAAATTGAGATTGAGTAAATTGTTTGTCATGTTTAAACTTTCGGTAAAAACATCCATCATTTTTAATTCTCTTTCAGGCCATATGACTTGATCTACGTTAAAAAAAGGTAAGGGTAAAGAAGCTAACGGTATATTTTTTAAAGTATAACGATAATATTTTCTTTTGGATGTGAGAGGAAAATAAATTTGATAAAAACTTGTTAATAATTCTGTAGGTTCTACGCCTAAATCAGCTGCTGTAACATAGATAAGTTTTGTACCAAATCCAGTTGGAAAAGCAGTTGTAAAAGCAGCTTTGATAATATCTACAAATTGTGGTAGTACTATTTTTTCATTGGTATAAACTCCAGGATAAAGTGGGTTTTTAGTGTCGATATAATCGTTCCAAATTTTCCATAAAGATTGAATACGAAGGTTGACATTATAAGGTGTGTTGAAATCGTTAAGATTAGTTTCTACGTTATATAGGTTGCCTTCAAAGGGTATTGTGTTGGTGTTGGTTATTATTTTTAATAAAAAGAAAGCAATTTGCCACGGTACAATGTGTTTCATTTTTGATTTTGTACTTTCTGCAATAGGTAAAAAGTTATTAACATACACATCTAGATCAACACTAAGAATATTATTGTCGGAGGTTAAATTTGTTCCAGTTAAAGCCGGATTTTTATAATTGGGTGAGAGCATAATATGAATAAAAGGTCGAACAAAGGTTCCTTCTATACCGTTTAGAATAGTTTGTCTTTCGGGTGAAATAGCTGCTATTTGTGCGGCGGTTAAAAGCGGATGTTTTGCATAAATTAAATAATTTTTACTTGTGTGAGTATTTAATGATAAATGGAATATGTTGTCGTATAGAGAATTAGTAGTAATATAATCAAATTGTAATAATTTTGTAAAATCTTCTAGAACGTACACACTATCACTTGTTCTATTTGAAAAAAAACCGAAATAAGATAAACCCCTTTCTTGTAAAGGCGAGATCACGCTTAAGGTAGATCGAATAGGTTGCAGAAAAGAAGGATTTCTTGCGTATTCGTTTCTTTTTTTATAATACCATAATAAATTATAATTGATTCTATTACTAAATGGGGAAGTATTAACGTTAAATAAATTTTGTTGAACATTGTTGTTGCTATCTAAACTAAACTTTATCATGGGTAAATCGATTACAGCCGTTTTGTATCGAAGCTCAGTCGAAGGATCAAATAAATATTTTGGATTAAAACATTTTGTTGATGAAATTTTACCATCTTTGTTATAATAACTTGAAAAAAAGTCTGAAAAATATAAAACTCTATCTAATTTAGAATTATAAAGTTCCAAGTTTCTAACAAAAAAATCATCTTGATAGGCGGTGGGTGACATAACGCCAAAGAGTTTACCTCCACCTGACGCATTAAAGGTCCACATATAACTCAAATAATCGGCGTTCATGTTTTCCATATCTAATATGTCATAACAAGGAAACGTGTCACCTGGTAAGGGTATATGAATGGTGTACAAGACAACATATGTAGTAACAAGATAAAAATATTTTATGTGTCTTGTAGGATTGCTAATCATATCGCTTTGAATATCTAATAACATTTTTTTTATAGCTGGTTTGGATTCCATTCTTAATCCGTAATTGTTTTCTAAGAAGGATAGGTTTTCATCTACTCGAGTTAAATTGGTAGATACGTCCATACTGGCTAAATGTAAAATGGTGTTATTTTTAAATGTGGGTTTGTCAATATCGTTA
The DNA here is from genome assembly GCF_038396675.1 of Hydra vulgaris. NCBI lineage: Eukaryota > Metazoa > Cnidaria > Hydrozoa > Anthoathecata > Hydridae > Hydra > Hydra vulgaris. Next base: position 4,863,171 of record NC_088920.1, read on the forward strand.
GGAGACAAGGGTAAACTAAAATTGTTCAAGACATTATAATGCACGCTAGCTTCATTTTTATTTTTAATTTCGCTAAAATAATACGTGCTACAATCATATTTATTTACATCTAAAACATCGTCAAACGTTTAATTGTTCATTTTTTCTTATTTTCTTTTTTTCTTGCACTCTTTTCTTCAAAGGTTTTAAAAAAGTGGTAACATATTCGTTAAAGTTTTTATAATAAATGTCTTTGTCTTCTTCGTTAATAGGTAACAAATCTTCTCGTTTTACTTTAAAAGTCGTATTTAAATCGCCTACTATTCCCACTTTATAAATATAAACGGGTAAATAACCTTCTACTGAAGTGTCAGAGCGCTTAGAGACTTTGATAATAATTACTTTTTTGGTAGTGTCCCAATAGGGTTGATCGCGAGTAGTCGATTTGCTAAAAGTGTCTTTGGGATCTATTTTATACTTTTTCAAATAACATTCGGTTCCAACGGAGAGAGGTTTGTATATTTTTAATTTTTCGTTTTTGTATTCTTTTTCTACTCGATGTAACATGTTGGAAGAAAAATGATGTCCTCGTCTTTTGCCGTCTCGGTATTGATCGACTAAACGAAGAGCTTTACCTTTGGCGTCGTCAGCATCCAATTCATCAGGAGCGATTCCACTTGTGACTCGTTCTTTTTCGTTGAGTTTTTGTTCCATGTCCTCGATATAAAAACTCCAATTCTTTTTTTGAAGTTCGCCTTGTTTTCTTAACTTTTGATAAAGTTGTTTTAAACGTCCTATGGTTGATTCGGCCAAGTAAGCTTTTCCATAATTTTTTGAACTAAAATGAACAATGTTTTGTTCATAACACCATTCTTCCATTTTGTTGTTAAAAAATTCTCCACCTTGATCCGTTTGCAAGTAGATAAAAGTTTTATCGTCTCTTTTAATGTCTTCAAAAATATGTTTAAAACTGCTCAGCACTTTGTCGGCTGTTTTTTTACTAGTGACTCTCAAATACACTTTTTTAGACTCCATCAACCACAACTAAACAAAGTTCGGGTCGATGAGGAGCAAAATTTAAATTAAAACTGTTCATGTCGTCCAAATCAGCTTGAAAATATTGTCGAGGTCTATCGTACGAATATTGATGTGTTTCGTAAACATAAGGTTTCCGAGGGGCTTGTTTTTTAACGTTGACATCTGTTGTTTTTTTAAAAAGCAAAGTAACGTGTGACCAAGCGGTGATGAGACCGTTCCATTTGGCATAGATGGAATTTTCTAAAAGAGCTTTGAGTTGATCATAAAACTTCAAATCGGTTGGATTTTTTTTTAAAGTGTCCAATTGTAATAAAACTTTTTTAATTTTGGGTACGTCTGTCAAAGCAAACAAACGACTCGATAATTTGGTTAGTTGATCTTCTACAAGGTTGTCAATAGCATCTCTCAACACATTGTCCATTTTTTTTTAAAAGTCGGAATATTTTGTTATCGGAGCTTTTCTTTTTCTTTCTTCTATATTTGTAGATGACGATCTAGTAGATGGTTTTTTTGCTCTTAATCCTAAACGACCACTTCTAGTTAACATTGGAGTTTCAGTACTAGCACTAGCAGCTGTTGGTTCAGTTTCAGTTGTTTCAGGTAAAGCAGTAGCTCCTAATAATGTGGGATCAGTTTCAGGTTCAGTAGATGCAGTTGTTTCAACAGGTTCTTCTTCTTTTTTAGTTTTTATCGGACCTAAATAAGGATCGGATGCTCGTGTTCGTGGTTCTTTTTTGGGTGTAGGAATTTCTAATAAGGAAGACCTTGTTAAAGGATGAGTGAATAAATTTCTTTTTTTAAAATGGGTAACATGTTTTAAAGCGTTGGCAAAATTTACAATATTATTAGAATCCATTTCAAAACATTTTTTATAAGATATTAAAAGCGAATTTAAACGACCAAGTTAAGAATTATACATTGCACCCATTATCATCAACATTTCGAGTTAACTTTTTTCTTTGATTGTATTTTCTGTACTGTAAAATTGATTTGAATTGGATTTAATATGTTGCAATAATCCCAACATACCTCCTTTAGCACAAGTTTGTTCTACTTCTTCTTTTAATAGGGCTGCATCTGTTACATCTCTAAAAGGTAAAGAAGGTACAGTGTTGAAAAAAGTTTTAAACGTTAAATAGACCATCGTTTCTACGATGGGTCTGCTGGCTAACGCGTTTTCGTTATAGTTGTTTAACATTCTAACAAACATATCTTTATTAGGTAGTAAATAACTGTTGACTTGAATGTATTTTCTCAATATTTCAAATTTATCACCTCGAAACATTTCGCCATATTGTATACATCTTTGTTGAATAATGTCTTTTGTTTGTGTTAATATTTCAAAAGCTCTACTTCCACCAAAACTTTTATCGCTGAGAGATTCGCTTTCTATAAAACTAGAAGTCATAACAGTGTAAGGATCTCGAGCTAGAGCACTAGCATATACACCTTCGGAGGTTAATTTAGTTTCGTTTCGAAAGGGTATGTTGTATTTTCTAATAAAACTCCATAATTTGGCAAAAGTGAGTTGTCTTATTTGGTAATAATCGGCTACTATTCTCATGTTTGTTACAGAATGAGAAGAAGTGAGTAAAGTTAAAAATTCGTTAGCATAATAGGAATATTGTTTTGGATCGTTTATTTTTTCAAAGGCAAAGTTGCTGACATTGTTAATAATACTAGCTATGGATTCTTCTACATCTACGACGTTGGCTAGATATAAAATATATAAATTTTTAAATTGCTTAAAGTGGCTTTTTCATTTCTCGGTTTGTAAACGCGTAAAGAAATTTGATGTGATCCAAAACGATAATTGACTTGATTTTTACACATGTCCACCAGATGTTTAGGTAAGTTGGGAATTTTTTTTACAGATTCGTTTCGATAAAGCTGTTCTAGAATTTCACTCGCATTGGCTGTTTCGTGAAAAATTAAAAATTTATTAAGAGGTGTCAAAGTGTAAATTTTTTTATGAGTCGATGGAATAGTATTTAAAGTAGTAGAACGCGGTAAAGTGTTTAACGTAGATTGAATAGAGGTGGGTGGTGTAGTAGTAAGAGAGTTGTCTTCAATAGGAAATCTTTTTAAATTTCTCATCATTCTTAAAGATTCGCTAATATTTCTTTGATCAATTTGATTGTTGAATTCGCTTTGTTTATTCAGATTTAAAATGGATTTAAAAGCGTAAGCATCTCCTCCTACGTTGAGATAAGTTTTCCATTTTTCTTGTTCGCTGATTAAACTTGTAGCTATATCACTATCGAGCATAGTGTCTAGAGGTAACAAAGCATTTAAATTTTGTTGAAAGCTTACTTCACCAGCAATTTGATTTTCGAGATTGATGGGATCAGCATAATTGAGAGAAGAAGGTAAATCGTATCTCTGGATAAGCTCAGACACATTTGATGTGTTTGTTTCTCCAGATTCTAGGTTACCTTGTTCGTTTTCTTCTTCGTCGATTTGTAATAATTTTTTGTTAAAAACATCCATGTTGTAGGCATTTTTGGCTAATACCTTACGTAAAGTTAATAAAGGAGACTCGTGAAAAGGTCTATATCTATTCATGTTTCATAAAAATACAAATTATTTTGAAAATACAATTCTTTTTGACAATAATCAACGTCAAACTGTTGTCTTAATAAATCGATTACAGTTTTTGTAGGTTGTATAGTGTCGAATGAGATTAATTTATTAGCATAATAATTTATAATTTCGTGATAAAGTTTAAAACGAATAAAGTTGAAATATTCTTTTAAAACGTCGTAATTATGATAAACAAAGTCTGATATAGCTTGATTTTTATCTTTCATTTTTTCTATTTTCATGATGACTTTTCCGTTTTCGTTAAATTTTGGATACGGATACAAATATTCTTTGACAAAAAGTTTAATTTCTATACAAACGTATTCTTGAAAAGCGTTTTTTATTTGTTGTTGTTCGTGATCCGATAAAAGTTCGCATTTTAACATTTTTACAGCGTTAAAACGCGTCAAAATTTCTTTCATCCATATTTTAATTTCGTTTTCGTCAATGTCTTTTCTTCTATTCATTTTGGGAATAAAAATTTGTCTTCGAACAGCCAACTTTTGTCTCATGGCTTGACGTTTACTCGCTTTGTTGGAAGGATTGCATAATTCGTAATCGTTTTGTAAAGTTCGTAAAAAATCTTCGCTTTCCCAATCATTCAAAATCAGAACCGGGTCCACCGTCTGAAGATTCGTCTGTAGATTTGTCTGAAGATTCGCACAATCCATATCGTTTTTGTCTTTTAATTTCTTCGAGTAGCTGTGTTGCTCTTTCGCTTTCACTCCATTATCTTTTTTTTATCGGATTTTCTTTTTCCTTATTTATATCGATTTTATCTTCTTCGCCGGGTTTATTCTCCTTCTCTTGATTATAGTTGTTGTGATGTGATTTGAGATAATAATGATTTTTTAGATTAGGCGCTTTTACGTAGGGAAATGATTGAAAACTAACAATTTTTTTGTTCACGCTCATGTCTTTATAATCAAAGTCCAATTTACCTTGAGCGTCTACTGGAATAAATACTTTTTGTTCTTTACTCGTAATCTGAGTTCTTAAGCGTGCAACAGAAGAGTTTCTTTTAAATAAAGCCAAATTTCCGTGTTGATTAGAAGTTTCTTTATTTAACAAATCGCTGATAACGTGATGATTCATTTTGCCGGTTGAAGGAAAATCGTTTTTAAATATTTTTTCAATTTCGCTGTTGTTATCAAAAGAAATGATACATTTGTAATGAGACACTAAATTGTTCCAACATTGACTGGCTTTAGAAGGTACGGAATGAAAAATGGTAATAGTACCTACTCCGTAATGAGATCCGCTAGAACACGCGCTCGTGTATTGTTGACTTTTTAAACAAAAAGCGCTAATATCATCAAATAAAAGTATTGTTTTTAATAAACGGTGATCACTATTTTGAATACCGTATTTATCTTTGGAAAAACCAATGGCTCTCTGTATTACTGAATCTAAATTTTCTGGACTGGTAACTGTTATAATATGATACGCTTCTAAATTATTTTTAAAAGATTCGATAATATTTTTCCATGTTTTGTGTTGACATTCGCTAGGTTCTCTCATTTGTATCACAAATAACATTTCGGCATCAGGAAATTTTCCACAATGTAATAAATCTCTAGCTATAGTTGATTTTCCGCTGTTTGTAGGACCTGTAATAATTATATTTTCAGGATAGACATCTTGAGTAGGTTTAAAAATATTAAATTTAACTTGTGAATGGGTTTCTTCGTCTTTGAGTTCAGTTTCTTTTGATGTTCCTTTTAAATAAAAATCATGAAAACCTCTTTCGTTTAATATTTCGGTGATAGATCTACTATCTTTTTTTTCTAACGGTATCTCTGCAGGTTGTTCTACAGTTTCGAGTTTTTGTTCAAGAGGTTTTTCTTCTTTTTCTTCCATTTTTTATATTAAAAAAAAAAACCATTTTTTTGATTTATATCTTTTTTTTTACAAAAAAAAATTTACAAAAAACGGTCTAAAATAATTTTTTTAATGTCCATTCTTGGTATATTATCCAATACGTAAAATAATTGTTCTTTTGTCCCGTTACGATTCCATATTTTTAACATTTGAAAACTTTTTTCATCGATATTTATATTATAATAGGTCAGGGTTAGGGTTAGGGTCAGGGTTAGGGTTCGGGGTTTCTCGGGGTTTTAAATATCTTCCACAAGGTTTCCAATTGATCGCCAATCGTTTTGCTAATTCTGTTAGTAATATAGTGTCCTCTATTAAGTTATGATTCGTTTTTTTTTCTCTAAAAGACAAGAGCAATTATGTATTCTATTAAAATCTTCACAATGCTCACAATCTTCTTCATAACAGCCTAAATGACATACAAAACTCAAATATTCAAGTAAACATTCTGTACAACAACTTAAAAATGCTTCAGGGATTAACTCGCGTCCGTTTAGAGTGATTAGAATTAAACGAGAAGTAAAAAATCCTTTTTTGTCGTGATAATATTGAACTTCGTTTTCTGTATTTTCTACTAAATAAAAATTTTTTAATCCAACTTCTTTCAACTTGTTTTCGAGTTGTAGGGTTGTTAATTTTTGATCAAAAAAACAAAACTCCATTTTTTTTATTTACAAAAAAAATTTACAAATTTATATTCTTTTTCATATCGTATAATAAGGTATCAAAACTTTTCGATTAAACATCGCCATTGTATGATAACGCTCTGATTCTTTTATAATATTTTTTTCAATTTGAAGTAAATTTTGAATGTGTTCATCGCTACAAAATTTTTCCATATCAGGTAAAACTTTTAAATTGGCTTCTCGTATCGGTTCCATAAGATAATGATCTCGAATTTCAGTCTTGACTCCGTCATCAAAAACATAATTTTTTTGTGTAAATCTTTTTAAAAAATCAATAGTGTGCGTTTTTATTTTAACTTGTTTGTAATTGACACTCATTCTATTTTGTTCGATAGGTTGATTTTCTTTTACCACTGGAAAAGGAAGAGGTCTACACAATCTTTTTGCAGCAAAGGTATCAAAGCCGTTTACATAATTTGAAAATAAGAGTTTATAATTGGTACTCCTTTCGCTCTATTTTTGTAATAATTTTCTTTTTCTTCATCTGCGTTGACGCTGTGAACACTATAACATTTAGGTCCCATAGCAAAAGCTTGAGCAATGTAATAGGGAGGAGGTATTTCGTTTTGAAAATGATCCGTTTCTTTGGCGTATAGAGTGGAATAAAATAGATGAGTCATTTTATAATTGGAATAATCCATCCAACGATTGCCAAAGTTTGAAAAATAAATCCATTCTTCTACCTTTTCGCGAAACGTTGTAGAAAGCATTTTGAGTTTCTTTTGCGTAATGAAAAAACAACCAGAATCAGTATCTGTTACTACCAAATGTTTTTCAGCTCCATGATTTCTTAATACTTGTCCCAATTCCCAACTAAAACGTCCTACGTTGAGTTTGGCATAAGATAAAGTTTGTGAAGCTACAATACGTAAAGAGGTGTTAACGAGATTGCATTTTTCAGAGGTTGTTAAAATGAGAGCATTTTTATGATCTTTTGATTTTAAAAGTTCAAAGGCGTCTTTCATTTCATGATGATTGTCTTGATCGTGAAATAAAATACTTTTAGTTTTAACATCAGTCATCAAACCAAACAATGTTTCTTTAAAATAATCATTATAACTAAAATCGTTCGTCTCGTATTCATCTAAACATACTTTTTTTTCAAAAACGTCCAATTTATATCTTTCAGGTTCAACACCAATAAATAAGGATTCGTTATATAATAAATTTTGAAAATGAAAAGGGAATAACATTTTAATATTTTCATCTGTTTGACCTTCTTGAATTAAAACACGACGAATGCTTTGAAAATTTTCAATACTATTTTGAAATGCTTTTTCTTCGTGGTTAATAAAAGTAGTATTTAGTTTTTGTGCAATTTGTTGACTCAAGGTTCCGTAATGACCGTTAATTTGCAATTTGCAAGAAGCATCCACTACCTTGTCACCCTTTTTAATAGCTTCTTTTCTTTTTTCCATATTTCTTTTTACCATTTTTTGAGCTAAAGGATAACGCCATAGAGGAAGCACTTTGTAAATTTTTTCAACAACACATCCACAGCACGTAGTCAACCATATTAAAGTGTCTAAAAATTCACAAGTTTCATGCGAACTTAATTTCATGACCAATTTAATAGTTTTGTCTTTTTCTATACCGTAGGTTCCATTGTTTTTGAGATAACGTTTGGATACAATTTCAGTGGGAGAATAATCTTGAAAGGATATAATTTCTTTTTCTACCATGGGTGAAAAACCTCCTACTTGATCTTGATACTCTGGTTTCATAGTAATTTGACAATTCACTAAAGCACTAGTTGAGAAACCGTTTAAATTAACGCGATGATATTTTTGAATCACATCGTCTAAAGTGATACATTCCAAATCAAAAGAATATTTCATGTGAAAAGGTAAAGGTTTTAATTGAGCTCCTCCGTACTGTCCATTTTCGTCCATAAAAATTAAACATCCTCTCAATTCGCTGTTTAATTTGAGTTCTTTTATTTTAGGTTCAAAGTAATCTGTATCAATGGCGAATTTTTGCGTACCGTTGGTGGACATACCACCTCGAATACTCTTTTCAATCATTTTTTGATGTTCGTTGGTCGCAGGATATTGGATTGGAATTAAACTGATGGTAGAATTTAATTTGCTGGTATAACTAAAAATGCTAACATGATTTAGAATATGAAATTTTGTAAATTCAAATGTCCTTTCGTCAAAGTAAATCATAACAGAACCTAATACGACCGTTTCGAGCACAGTATAGATATGCAATAAGGATTTTAAAGTTTTTAAATTTAAAAAGTTCCATAATTTTTGAACACCTTCATAAGCTTCTTTCAATTTTTTAATTTCTTCTTGTAAGTTTTTAGACTTCATTAAATCGTTTTGAGCAAATAATTCAATAGGTGGAAATGTTTTATATTCAATGTTTAAGAGTTCGTCTGTTATTTGCGAGTAAGGAAATAATGTTTTTTTAATAAAACAGTTTTTAAACTCTGGATTGTCGGTTAAATCATTTACTTCGGGATGAAAAGGTCGTAAATAATGCAACATGGTGTTGACAATTTGATTTTAAGCTTTTCGTGACAACATACTACTGGCTTGTTCTAAAGAACAGTTTAAAATTTTCAAACTATCTACAATTTTAATATGTTTACCGATGCAGATAATATTGACTTTGCTCACATTTTTAGATATAACAAAAACATCTTCCATGTTGCTATATTTTATAAAAGCGTTAAAAGGTGTAGTTTCAGATTCTGCCAAATGACCGTATAACGGAATATCCAACTTTTTTTTTAAACCTTCAACAATCATAATGCGATTATCAAAAGAAGCATTGTGAACAAAAATAGGACAAGACAAATGCAGACTATATCTACCTAAATTTTTGTTGCAGTAATCGTGAGCTAATCCATACACTTGTCCTGAAAAATGATCGTGATCAATAACAAGATAATCTTCAAAAGCGTTAAGAAAAAAATTGCATTTATTTAAAACTTTCTCTTGATTTTTTTCATCTTGAATAAAATCAGATTAACTAAATTTTGTTTCAAATTGATTATTAAAAGCAACCAGCATGGTGTGATACCATAATTCGTAGACGGGTTGCTTAAATTTTCTCATTAGAAACAAAAAATGAAGGTTATCTGTATATTGATCACCACTTTCGTTAATACATTTACGAAAGATTTTGATTAAAAAGTAGGGATCTTCTAACAACTCTATATCTTCTTGATTAAAATAGTTTTCAAATTGGTGTTCGGTTATGATAAGCAAAGACAATTGTTTCATATAATCTACAAGTTCACCAGTGGTGATTCTCACATAATCACTCAATAAACCGTTAGTGGCAGGTAGGTATTGAAATTTTTCCCACCATCTACAACAAATGTAATACAAAGTGGAGACTCGAAATAAATCTTGTTTTATTTTTTCAGCATCGTTGTCGATTAAATAATTTTGAACGTGACAAGGTAACATTAACAATTCTAAACGTCATACTCTTTGAAACACCATGTTCACAACTTGAATTCGTTTGTCGTTATAAATGCGAAATTCATTATGATTTAATCTTTCATTTTCTTGAGGAGTCATGTGAAAAAATTTATTTTTATAAACATCAGATTGACGTATTTTATCTACGGGAGTTCTACAAATAGAACATAAAGGATTTTCTTCTTGCCATATTAAATCTCTTTCTTCACTTGATATATTTAAATTTTCAAAACGCGGTAAACATATTTCATAAGTAAATCGAACTAAAGTATCTGCTAAAGCAATTATATCGTAAACTCTCAATTCCATTTTTAATTTTTCATTATTTTCACAATTTAGCTTTTCCCACAAGATACGTCTGTGTGTCTTGTGAAGTAAAGAAACTCCTGGATGAAAGTAGTCTGGTAGACAGGTTAAAGGATTTCTTTCTAAACTTTCAACCGTGTTTTCATAATAAAAAATCCATTAAGTAATGACTTGACCTTGTTCATCCAAACCAAAACATTCTCTTGCTAATTTTTCATGAATGCATTGAATCACAATGGAATGACAATAATAATTCAACTCAGATAAAGGTTTGACTTAAGAAGTAGCATTTTCTTCAGATTTTGTAATACTCGTTTCACAATCAAATGTCATTAAAAAAGGAAACAAATTTCTACTTGTACACATGAACGAATTTTGTGGTCGATAGTGAGTAATGCAGTCGCCGTATGTAAATTTGTCCGGTTTATAATAACCTTCGCATTTGTGTTTCTCTGTAGTAAATTTTCGTCCACAATCTGAACATTGAAACAAAACACGTGAGTTGTTAGAACAAAAATACTTTGTAGAAAATTTTTCATTCAACATGCTTATAGCGTGAAAAGAATTGTTTTTTTGAAAAATACAAATTTTTATCGTGTTGATTGCTTTCTTCCGTTGATTGGCTTTATTTCTTTCTTCATCGTTAATAAATACTCTTTGAGAATCTCGTTCGTCTTTGGTAATGTTTGCGCTTTCGTAAACTACTTTTAATAATTCTGCAAGAAAACTTTTATATTGTGATTTTAATTTAGAATGCAACAATCGAATTTTGGTGTTTTTTTTGTTAACGGCAAAAATTTTAATATTAATACGATCAAAAGTATTTTCATAAGCAAAACAATGACACAAATCAATCAAAGTTTGAAATGACATATTTTTAGATTTTTCTTTTAATTGTTGTAAAACGTCTTTCCACGCTAAAATATTATGCTCTTCTTGATCTTCAAAAAGAAGTTGTAAAATATTTTCTTCAGAATATAAATCAGTAGTGTTTTTTTCCAACACTTTTATATTCCATTCTTTAATGGTGCTCACATTCCATTGACGAATCAACAAAGAGACGAGAAAAGCAGAATAAAAACATAATCCTGGTTCAAACAAAATACTATAATCTAAAAACATTTTCTTTTTTTGTTGATAAGACAGAATAGTATAAGATAAACTTTTTAGTGATTTTTCCCATTGTGTTAAAGAATGAGGTCTATACCATTCACCAAACCATTCGTCTATTTCTTTCCTCTTTTGTTGATTTTTTTCGTAATATGTTTTTTTGCATTTCTTTCGATTGCTTTTCCTTCGTTGATTTAATATTTTTTTATTTTTTTTATAGTAGGTTTTGTTGTGTTTTTTCTTTTTTTCAATTTGTTCATCTGTCATGAGCATTTTTCTTTTAAAACCAGACAATTCAAAATCTCGTAATTTCGTCATGGATCTTTCTGTTAAATTGGATAAAGTTTTAATTTTAATATTACATATTCGTATTATCTTCCATCCGCTATCATTTTCTAAAACATTAAAAACAGCTCGCACATTGGCATCTTGAATAAAACGTAAATGTGTTGGTCCTTCTAAAGGTTTAATAAAATAAACAGGTGAATTGTAACAACGTTTCATTATTTTACAATAACCATTTTCAATAGACTTGCAACACAAAGTAACAATATTATAACCCAATAAGAAATTTTGAAACAAGTCACCAAAAAGAATACTGTTTTTCATTTGTGTTTCAAATCCTTCCATTGTTTTTTGCTCAACATGATGAACAATTTCATCAGGACTTTGAGTTTCAGAATAAAGTTGTGATTCTTCTACAATATCTTCATCTTTATAATCATCTTTAATGTAAAAAAAATGTTCAGTGTATAAACTGTTATTACTAAAACGAGTTTCCTCAGTTTGATATTCAAATTTCATTTTTTAAGAATCTAAAAAAAAAAAATTTACATGTATTTTTTATAAAATTCCAAAACATCAGAATCAACAGTAATACTTTTAAATAGTGTTCGTAAATCAAATTTATTATTAATAATTATAAATATATCGTTAATATTACAAACTCGTGATAAAGAAACATAATAAAGACTATTAATAAAAGCCTTTAAATTAAATTGAACAACGGCTTTATTCATGGTACTTCCTTGAGCTTTATGAACAGTAAAAGAAAATGCTAATTTTAAAGGCAAACCAAATCTTGAGCCTACGACAGCATGAGAGCAATTTAAAATTTCTTCTTTGACACATTCAATTTTGACTTCTTTTTTATTCATCATCACCCAAACTGCATTATTTTCTATTAAAATGATGGTACCAATAGTACCATTGCACAAACCTTCTTCCACATTAATATTTCTTACAAGCATAACAATAGCACATATTTTAAGATAAACAGCCGCTGGAATTTGAAACGTGCATGGAATATTTCGATTTTTAATAACATCTTTAGCATAAAACCAATACCCTTCTTGTTTGATAGTCTCCATTTTTTGATTGTTATAAACATCCACTTCGATGTTTCTAAAAAATAATCTTGTATATTTAGAGTTTAAATTTTCATCTTTTTCAAAACAACGTGTCATAAAATAATCAATAGTTTTGTCTGAAACTTGACCAAAACGTATTTCATTTAAAGCTCAAAAAATTGTTCATCGTCTTTTTGTCTAAAGCATTGAGTTAAAACCAACACTTCTGTCATGTAGTGTTGCCATATTTGTGATTTAAAAACAAATTGCCCTGTAACAGGTGGCAACTGAAAAAAATCACCACAAGCAATCACTTGTACACCACCAAATAATTCATCGCAACATTGTCTAATTTCACAAGCTATTGAATGTAATAAATCAAATGTTGAAGCGTTAATCATTGAAATTTCATCAATAATTAAAACATCAGTTTCCAACCACGTTTTTTTAATGTCTGGATGCATATGACGTTTATAATAATCAACACCGGTTTCTATACCAGCAAAAGCATGTATTGTGACACCATTGATTAAATAAGCTGCTTTTCCTGTACTCGCAGTAATATGTATTGTTTTATAAATTTGTTCACTTTGAGCAATTTGGTTGACAATATAACTTTTTCCACATCCAGCGCCACCAGTAATAAAAAAACTCTTTCCTTCATCAAGCTATTGAAGTGCTTTTTGTTGTTGTAAAGATAACATTTTTTTATTATTTGCTGAAAAAAAAATATTTTTTTTTTATTTACTGAAAAAAATACATATAAGTATATTTGATAAAAAAGAATAACAAAATCAGTTTAACATTTAAATTTGTTCGTATTTTTATTAATATTATTCATCTAAAAAAAATTTTTTTTATGTTGAATATAAATATATAACAGCATATTTTATAAAAGACATCATATATATAATGTTCTGATCGACAAGTCTTTCCACTTTACAATATAAATCATTTGGTTCATCTATCAAAATATTCGCAAGTATCATTTCGTTTGCAGGCAATAGGTTTTGTTTAATTAACAACTCCAACATTTTTTTATTATGTTTTTCTCTTAATTTATTCATCTAAAAAAAAAAAAAATCAATATACAGAATCAAAACATTTTTCACAATATATAAATGAACAACTTTCCCCATCAGAATATCTATAATCATCACACTCTTCACAATCATTTAAATAATGTTTACAATTTTCAATTTCTACACATTTTTCTTTTACATGATTTAATCCATCTTCTATACATTTTAATTTAAAAAAATTATAAAAATATTCAAAATTTAAATTCGAATAAACATGATACTGTATTTTAATATATTGAAAGACCATCAAAATCAATATATGAGGTATTCTTTTCATTTCTTCATTGAAAAATTCATTCCACTTGTAATTCAAATCATGCCATTTACAATGATTACATAAAAATTGTTTTGAAGTAATCGCATGCATTCGAATATCTTCCAAAGTAGCTGGGTAAGCTTGATTGAATTGGTATATTTTTTCCATCAAAAAATCCAATTTATTTTCTGTTAGTTCCATTTTTTATTATGTAATCTAAAAAAAATAAAGTAAAAAATAAAGAATTTATAAAAATAGTTAATTTAACAAATCCATCGACAAACCAAAAATTTTTTATAATCACAATCATGACACATTTGTTCAAAATCACAATTACATTTAGCTACATCACGTATTTCGTATCTATGAATATAAAAAGTTTTGTTTAATAAATCCGTCGATAAACCAAGTTTATTAGAAGCTTTTACTATCATAGTGTAAAATTCTTTTACTGTATCCTCACAATAAGTACAACACAAACAAAGAAAACGATAATCGTACACAGGATCGTATTCTCCACATTGACATTCGGCCAAAAATTTAATCCTTTTTTTTTGATTTCTATAAACTTCCAAGAGTTGTTCTTTAGATAAATTGATTTTTTTTGAAACTGTATCCACACAAGAACTAAAACACAAACAAAGAAATGATTTGTCGTATTCATCACATTGACATTCAGCCAAAAATTTAATGCCTTTTTTTTTTGTTTTTCATAAATTTCCAAGCGTTGTTCTTTAGTTAAATCCATTTTTTTTGAAGCTTTCAATATAATATCATCTCGGTCCATTTTTTTTATTATGTAATCTAAAAAAATATAAAAAATTACAATACATTTTTTTCAAAATTTTGGCCATTTATTATTATTTGAAAAAAAATGCCTTAGAAAAATACAATAAATACAATATAAAAATTTAAAAAAAAATTCAATATAAAAAATAAAATTATTCAATCATATATAAAAAATGTTTATATATTCTTTGGTAGTCAATCTTTTCTGTACATAAAATTTCCATTCTCAATTTTTTACATTTTACACACAAATCGCTCGTATCGCAAGGACAGAAAGCTAAATAATTTATTCTTTTCTTCAATACTTCTGTTAATTCCAATTTTTTCGAAGAGTTTATAATAATTTCCATTTTTTTTATTATGTAATCTAAAAAATAATACAAAAAAATGTATACTAAGTGTAAAAAAAACAATATAAAGAATCTTTATATTTTGTTTCTGAACATAAAATTTCCGATCTGATCTCTCGACATTTTGTACACATATCATTCGGTTCGCAAGGACACGAAGCCAAATAGTTAATTCCATCTTCGTAATATGAAAAATTATTTTTCAAGTCTTCATAATATGAAAATCTCTTTTCCAAAAATACTTCAGCCAAACCTAATTTTTTCGAAGCCAACATTATATTATTTTCCATTTTTTTAAATTAGGTAATCTAAAAAAAAATACAAAAAAATGTATACAAAATTTAAACAAAATACAAAAAATGTAAAGTTTAAACAAAATTTAATACAAAAAAAATGTATACGAAATTTTAATAAAACTCAATATAAAGCAAAAATTTTTCTTATTTCAGCATAAATGTAACAAGCATTTAAATTACAAAATACACAATTAGATATACATTCATATTGAGCTATTTTACATAGAGCTTCATAAACATAATCAGGTTTTTTACAAACAAATAAGAGTATTGTTTTGGTAACCCCTATTTTTTTAGCTACTTTTTCACACATTTCAGAAGCTTCTTCACTCATGCGCCAATCTAAAAATAAAAATGCTTCAAAAACATCTTTTACTCTTTTAAAAGTTTCTTTTTCTGAATATTTATCAACTCGTAGTTTTTCAGGTTTGATTTGTTGCAATTGTTTTACAAATTTGTCAAATTCTTCTTGAGTCATTTCTTCTTGAAACAATTCTTTAAGATGATAATCTTCCAAACAATCTTCCAAACAACCACTTTTATTCTTAAAAAAATCTTTAGCATTCAAATAAGTGACTCTTGTAAAATCGGGAAGAACATGGCTGTAACGAAAAACGTTGTTGCCAGGATCAATATCTTCAATAAGATCAAAGCTTCCATCTTTATTTTTAACAATTTCAAATTCACAAACCACAACCATTTTTTTATTATGTAACCTAAAAATTACAAAAAATATTATTACAAAAAATAAATACAAAAGATTTATAATAAAGTATAATTTTCAAACATTTCAAGCACAGTTTTTTTAATATTTTCTTCACGAATATAATGTTTCACAAAATCATATATTGTTTTGCAAGAATCACAAGGACTAAAGCCAGTACAAGTTTCTTTTGAACAAGATTCTGTTTGATCCAATAACCTCCTTATCGTTTGAGTTTGATCATGAATAACAGCTGTTGATAATAAAAGTTGAGTGATGAGATGTTCAACATGAAATTTAAATCTTGACATTTTTTATTATGTAACCTAAAAAAATACAAAAAACTAATTACAAAAAATAATTAATCTAAAAAAATACAATAAAAATTAATTGAATACCATTATGTCTTTGCGAAATTCGGGGACATTTTTTTCAATATACTCAAACATAGCCACATCTCTTTCTTTTCGTTTTTCTTTATCTTCTTGTACTTCTGTTTTAAGCCATTCAATATTTTTTTGATTTGTCGTAAATAATTTGTACATGGCTTGCATATACAGTTGCAAAGTTCTTAAAAAGTGCATATACAGTTGCAAAGTTCTGTTTATAAAACCATCTTTTTCAGCATCTTTTCGTATTAATTTGTTCAATTCATCTACTGCTTCATTTAAAATGTTGTCGTGAAAATTTTTAACAACATCTTTAAAGTTTTCACCATATTTAACAAAACATTTTACTATTTTATATTCAACAGCAATATCTGCATTAAGTTTATCCAACTTTCTGTATTTATGAGAGATATATTTTCCACATTTATAATCTCGAAAGAAATCCATACTTTTTATTAGTTTCCTTAAAAAAATACAAAGGTTTTAAAAAAATTTAAAAAAAAATAGATTACTCGATAAAAATATTTACAAGAGTAATCATAAAATAATTTCTAATTGATTTTTTTAACATTAATCTTTCTTTATGCTTTGAAATATAATGAAAATTTTTCATGTCCACGTTTAATTTCATATAAGAAAACATGGCTTCATCTCTTCTTGCAAATTCTTCCTTTTCTTTTGTTACAATAAATTGCAATTCTTCAATTGCAGCATTGCAAATGACAATCATGAAATTGACTAACTCTATTAAAAAATGACGTATTTTGAGATATTTTTTGATTTGCTCGTTATTTTTATTTATAATTTCTGTTATTTTTTCAAGTTCCCCCACTATTCCATTTTGATGATCATCATTGGTTAAAAATTCTTTAACGATAACAAAATGAAAGTAAAAAACAGGTGATAATTCTTCCAAAAACTTCCACAATTTATGTTCAGAATGATGTAGTTTGTAATATTTGGTAATCCATTCGATGCGATCATCAGACCATTTTTCATTATCCATGTTTTTCTTATTAGTTAATCTAAAAAAAATTATACAGTTAAATGATTAAATTGATATACCAAATTTTGATTACATTCAATATGATTATTAATAAAAGTTATTAATTCTGAAAAAGTGTTTTCAATAAATTTTACATTTGTTAAATAACTTTCTACACTATAATCCTCATCTATTATAACAATTGATGATAACATGTTTTTTACAAATTGACATTGTTGATAAATACTTTCAAAAACAATCAAATATAAATTTGATGAAATAGTTTGGTAATTAATTCCAAATGTTCGATAAAATTTCATTTTCATTCCAATCATATTATCAAGTGCTTCACTAAATAAAATAGCTTGACAGTTTCCTACAAACGCTGATATGATTTCTAAACGAGTATGTTGTTCAGAATCTAATTTTTCAATGTCATACCCAGCGCTCCAAAGAACGTATTCTTTATCTTCTCTCATTTTTTAATTAGTTATCTAAAAAAATAAAAAAATTATACAGATAAATGTTTAAAATGATATTGTAAATCGTGATTACATTCAATATATTTATAACTAAAAGTTAACAATTCTGAAAAAATTCCTGCAATAGTTTTTAAACTCGATATATAATTATAAATACAACTATTCTTTTCCATTTCGTTCATATCCTCAATCACAATATCTTCTATATTTTCCATAAGTAATTTTTCTCCATCACCACAATCAAGTTTAATTTTAGAAAAAATATCCAAATAGCAATCTAGTTTATTTAAAGACATGACTTGAATTGATTGCATGAAAGAACTTTTCATATCATTAATATCTTTCATTACATGAGTAAATGAATCCATATGACGGTTGCCAACAAAACCCATTATGTTTGATAAACGTCCATATTGTTCTTCATCATGTTGTAAAATAGTGTCCCAAGCAAAGATTGTAGGTCAATCCATTTTTTTCTTAGTTTTTCTAAAAATAATTTACAAAATATGTTTAAAAAATTACTTAATTTACATTTGATATACAAATTATTTTCAATTAAATAATCGTTAATGTCTGCTGTTTTTATAAAATTACAATATCCATATCCAACATTTTCTTGATCTTTAACTGGACGTTGAAAAGACACATTATTTTCAGTAGAAAAGCTTTTTTTTTATTTGTTTACCATGTGGACCACATATTTTAAAAGTAATAATACGATTGATAAAAGGCCATTTTAATACTACATCATAAGGTGTAGATCGCATCATTATATATAAACCAATTTCTTCTTCTTCATGTTTATCGCATTTCGTATGGGTAGTCAATTTCATTAAAATTGATAATTTTTATAATAAAAAGGCACACTATAATAAGCCTTGCTTTCATCTTTTAACTGCTCTTTAAAATTTTCAAAAATCCATATTTTGCTGCCATGACCATTATTATGATGCATTTCTTCCAACATGGATAGTCGAAAATCTAAATTTTTTATTTTGTCAACACATAATCCATTGAATAAAAAATTCGGATTGTCGGTAAAAATAAATGAAGCCATAATTTTTACTAATCTAAAAAAAATAAAAAAAATTTACAAAATATAACAAAAAATATTTTACAAAAAAATTATTTTCCAGTGGAACCAAAACCACCCTTTCTTTCTACGTCTTTAATCATTGTCATTTTTACTCCACGACAACAACACCCATCAAATTCTATTACATTTTTGTCAGCTTTAAACATTTTTACAAATCCTATTTGAGCAATAGCATCTCCACGTTTAATCACATAATTTTCTTCAGAATGATTCATCAATAAGACTTTAATTTCCTCTTTATAATCGGCGTCTATTATTCCTGGAGCATTCAACACTACCACACCATATTTGTAAGCTATACCTGATTTTGAATATACCTGTCCCGCTAAATTTGAATCCATTTTATTGATATACACTCCAGTACTTACTAAAATACGTTGATGTGCTTGAAGTATAACATCCTTTGAGCTTCTCAGATCAAAACAAGCGCTCTCTTTTGTTTCATAAAAAGACCATTCATGAATATCTATAATTTCGAGTGATTTTAACTCTTTATTTTCTTCCTTTTCCATTTTATCTATCTCGCTGTCTTGTCAAGAAGATGATTTGAACAAGTTTTTTTTCACTCTTTTTATATAAAATAGTAGTCATAACAACATTATCTCTATCATTAAAACAGAATTAAAAGTATAAAGTACAAAGTTTAAAGTACATCACACCACATTGAACTTTAGACTCTTGATTAAGAATTAACATTTTTTTTAAAAACTTGTTTAGTACTTGTTTTTTTTTAATCTCTCTTTTCAACTCAAACAGTATAAAAAGAGTTCATTTTCATTTAAAAGTTCATTCACAACTCAACGAACAACAAAAAAATGGCAGAGTTTGAAATTGTTTACTGCAACGATAACACCTATGTTAAATTTGCAGATTTAGCAGCTGCTACTTTGTGGTTAATTGAATTTAAAGAAGAAAAAAATGTGAAAGATAAACAATATTCTACTGTCCCTCTCAAACCGTTGGCACAATTTAATTATTACAAAAAAGAATTGATTTACAAACCAAAAAATGAGGGCTGTGAAATCTTATTACCATGGAGATATAGAGAAATGTGTGATCTCAACAAAACAAATTATTTGTTTAGATCAGAGCTAAAATTAACAAAAGACGACAACACATTTAAATTGCCCAAAGGCGAAGTAACTAATAATGTGGTTTTTATATTTAATCATAACAAAATGACTAAAAAAGTATTGCAAACTTTAATGGTGAGTATGCAAGAAGCTCAAAACAAAGCCTATATGACAGTGGCTTACCCTAAAACTCGCATAATAAAAACCATTGAGTTTAACAATTTTGATATACGATTAGCAAAAGAAGAAGACGAAATTCATGCTACAGAATACGCAAGACTGATGGCTATAGAACCGTCTTTTCACAATTCGTTAATTAAAAATGGTGTTTCTCGAAATTTGAATCAAAATTTGAAGAGAGCTTGTGTCGAGCTTGCTGAAATAGAAACAAAAAAAACTAAAGTCGAACCAGAAGTACCAGAAGTACCAGAAGAAGACGAAGAATAATTTTTTTTTTGTAAATTTTAAGAAAATTTTTGTAATTTTTGAATTAAAAAACCTGTTTTAATATTAAAAAAACTTGTTTTTTTCTGATCTCTATTTCCTATATTAAGGGTGAAAAAAATAAATGCTAGTTCATTTTTGAAAGAGAAAATGACTAGCAAACAACTCGACGAAAGTCTCATCAAAGCTGTTCAACTTTTTTATCCAGATAATGAATTACATCCTATGTTGTTTGAATTTCACCATTTAAATAACACGTATGAAGAATGGCAAGACATTATCTTTACGTATTTAAAAAATTTTAACTTGGAATTGAACTTGGAAGAAGAAAAATACAAGGATTTGTATTATATCTTTATAGCTAAAGACTATGAAAATAAGCTTCATTTATTTGAAAAACCTTCACGTCGTTATATGAATTTTGCAGAACAATCACTATCGTGGAGAACGAGCATGCTAGAAGTATGTCGCATGATAAACGATGATTTTTTAAATGTAACCAAAACAACAGTAGAAAAACAACACGAAGAATTAAAAAAACAACTAGAAGACTTTGTTAAAGTATATAAACTTTACTTCAAATCAAAAAACATGAAAAAAAAATGCACTTCATGGAAAAGCAAACTTAAACTGACTTTAAAGTATTATTTTTTGTTTCCTTATCTATCTAACAAATGGGAGTATGATAACTTGAAGAAAAATTGTAAACTATTAAATTACGTTTATCCAGCTTGCATGGACCAACCGCCTTGCTTTTTGTTTGACGATAAAGTTTTTCATAATGGCTATTACACCCTATACACACCAGTTCCTATTTATGAATATTTTATATAAAAAAAAGTACATCAAGAAGGAGATAAAGTGTACATTTACAAAGCCTTTGAACGTTGCAATTTTCACGAAAAAAGTTTAATAGAAATGTTTCCCACAGCTCAATGGTTTTTTTTCTTTAAAAGAAATTTTAACATTTCAAAGATTTTATACAGAAAAGAGGACGATGTTTATAATTATGAAAACGACAAAATAGTATTGTTAAAAAGTATTGTTAAAAAAGATCATTACACCAAATATTATGTGACTGCGGAAGATGGATTATAAACAAGACAATTTTTTTATTTTTTTTCCCATATCAAAAAGTTGATATACAAGTTTATTAATACGAAATATATTGTCAAAGCATTCACAAGTCTCTTTTTTTAATATATAAACACATTTGATATTGTCTTTTATAAATTTAATAAAACTCGAGTATTCTTCAACATTTAATACTGTATAATCTTGCACGTCGATATTTTCTATAAATCCGTTTGCAAAATCTTCTAAATAGTGCGCAAACATAAATGTTTCATATTTAGGACAATGTTCGTGGGTATGTTTTTTTGTATAGTTATGTTGATAATGTTCTAAACACAAACTTTCAAAGTTAAAATAGCAAGGCAATTTACACAATTTGGGAAACAATAATTTGTTTAAATCAAATGTAGCTATTTTTTGATCATTTATTGTAGACAACACATCTTTTTCCATGTTTCCACCTTTATAAAATACGACATTATATTCGAATTTTGAAAATATAGTCTTTAAGTAATCCACTACGGAGCAGCAAAATATAGATTCACCAGTATACTTGAAAGACGGATAATACTTTAGTCCATGAATATTTTTTAAGCAGTATGAAAATACTTTTTTATCCTTTTCATCCAAATTTTCAAACTTTTCACATGGTATAACTTGCGAGTGAAAAAACTTTTTATCGACAAGTGATCTCAAACATAACTCTCTAATGCAGTTTCTGCCCCACTTTTGAATCTCTTTATTGGTAATAAATTCAAAATCTAACAACCACAACTAGAAAAAAAATGCTTTTTTATTAAAAAAAAGAAGCGTATTCTTTTAATAAAATGAATAAAAAAGTATAAGAAATCAAATTTTAAATTTTTTTTTTACATTTTTTTAATTAAAAAATGATTCGCGTTGATAGCATCATTAAAAAAATTCACAACAATTGCGCGGTGTGCGCGCTCGATGAAGTATCTATAAGATATAAACACTATGAACACAAGTCTGGAAATTCTTCACCTTCATCTGATCACGAAGAAGAAGAACATTTTACAGATAAAAGTTCATTTGAATTTTTACAAAATGTACTAAAATCAAAAAGGATAACATTAAATTCTTACAGTATTGAAAAATGTTTTAAAAACAGTGAATTTAATAATTTACTCGAAAATCCTCAACTTTGTTCTATTCATCTCAACTACTTTGATGATTTGAAAGAAACATATGGTGAACATTATGTAATAGAACTCTATAAAACCAAACTCACTCTTTTGCTGCTAGAAAGAAAAATCAAACCACCTATGGTTCTAACAGAAGGCGATCAAACTGACGGTTTTGTGGATACGTTTACTTCAAAAGTAATACCTACCGTCTCTTCTTTGATAGAAAAACTAGATGGTGCTTTAAAAAAGAAATCAGTTAAAAGAAACATTGAAGGAATTATAAAGGAAGGAACCGGCGATAAAAAAACTTTATTTGTTAATATATTACACGCTGTTGTAACACTATTTATTGCTAGTTTTTTTAATTTAGAAAAAGAAGAATAAAAAAAATGGCTACTGATGATTCTTTGTCTCGTTTTTTTAAAAATTCAGAATTTAAAAATTATTTTATAGGAATATATGCTTTTGACAAACTAAGTCAAACAAAAACTCATATTCATATTATTCAACAAATGAAAAAAAATGGCTCCTTTATCATTTACAACAATGAAACTACAAAAGAAGCAGGTCAACATTGGAGAGTGTTGATGAAAATAGACAAGGGTCATTTTTTTTGTTTTGATAGTTTAGGTGAAGAAAGTGTATTGCAACAAATTCCAAAACATTTAAGATTTAATAAATATTTGTTTGAAGCAGTAGAAGAAGTCAATAGCAATATACAAATCAACACGATTAACATTAACTACAATGAAATTGAAATTAATTCTTATATACGACAATCCAATCATTTTCCTACAGAATGGTCAGCAGAAAATCGTGAATTTTATTGGTTTACCAAATTTATTTTAAAATATAGCGAAATCACTGGCAATCAAAATGTATTTTTTTCATACAATAAATTTCCTTTTCAATGGAATGATAGTAGTTTATGTAGTGCATTTGCCGCCTATTTTGTAGCTCTAGTCTTTCGCAGCGAAAATGTATTATATACAGATCAAATATATTTACCTTCGTTGTGCAGACTGTTAAACCATTATTTTTATAAAGTAACAACGCTTCATGCCTCTTCACTAGTTCAGATAAATCTTTATTCATTTTTTCAATTTATTAAACACGAACTCTTTCCACACCTTGATAACACTGCTAAACAACTGTTTGAAAAAGACATGCAGTTGCATTTTTATATGAAAAAACAGGAAAATCTGGAACGTGATCTATTGTCTATGAAAAAAAAACAAATTCCTTTGCATTATGATATTTATGAAAAACAAATATTG
This sequence comes from Hydra vulgaris, assembly GCF_038396675.1. NCBI lineage: Eukaryota > Metazoa > Cnidaria > Hydrozoa > Anthoathecata > Hydridae > Hydra > Hydra vulgaris. The sequence goes on from NC_088920.1 coordinate 4,886,984, forward strand.
GCTCAAAATGCTCTTAAAAGATTTTTAAAAGATGCAGGATTCTTAAGAACAAATTATGAAGCTACGTGGGATAAGTTATCCCTATTGGATATTCAAGCCATTCCATCTGTGATGAACGAGGAAAATATTTATTATATGATTCAAAATGAAATGGATAGAATTTATGCAAACAATTATAAACGATTAAAGACTGCCAATCAATTTTTAGATGTACCTATTGATAATGTCATGAATAAAAAAGAAATAAAAAGGCAGATTGCTCTAAATTTAATATAAACAGAATCATGAAGAGAACAGCACACACATTACTAGAAAAAATTGTCGAAGAAAAATGCGCTACGTGTAATGGTTATGGTGAACTCTATTTCCTCGTGTTAAGAGAAAAAAAAAATGACACTTTATTAAAAACTTGCACGATTCACTTACTAAATAAAGAAGTATGGATATTTAACACCATTACTAAAAGAGCGGGCAAAATACATCTTCACAAGACGTGTTGCTTGTCTTGTATGGGGTCGTCCATAAAGTACGTACGCTCATAGGGGGAGGGAGGGGTCTTCAAAAAGCGTACGATAGCGTATGGGAGGGGGGGTAGGGTTCAATTTGAAAGTACGTACTTCGATTTTCTAATTTATCACAATTAACCAGCTAATCAATAGAAAAGTTACATTCTGACTAAAGATTCTAGTTTGCCAACATAAAAAGATGTATGGTATATGAAGTAGAGGGTATAGTTTTCCTCTATGCACACACATGTATTGGTGCCCTCAGAATTTTTTGATGTTCCAGATAGGACACTTTCAAACATCGTGCAAACTCATAACTTAAGTTTGTTTATACCTATGCCAAATGAGGAGGCCTTGCAAAATATCGGGATGGCGGAGGCCTGTGAACAAAAAGCCTTAAAACGCTTACCCTCCCGACCCCCAAAATGAGAGGGGTGTAAATTTTGCATGGTTATAACTTTTAGATTTGGAAAAAAAATTTGGATGGCCTCCGCCATCCAAATTTTTTGCAAGGCCACCTCATTTGGCATATTAACAAACTTAAGTTTGCACGTTGTGTGAAAGTGTTCTATCATCAAAAATCAAAACATCAAAAAATCCTGAGGGGGCCATGCACACATGCCCGCCCTTATATACTGGCCCTGAGTAAGACCTGAGGGCAGTGGTTGATGGGACGGAGTCACCCCCAAAAAAAACGTGTCAATGGCGTCTCAAAGACCGCTAGGTTTTGCTAAAATAAAAACCTTCTTAAAATAGCAAAAGGGCACAAAATTTGCTGTTGCTCCCTCCCACTGGGTTTTACCCTTTGTTTTCAATATTACTGATCTCACCTTAGACTCGTTTTTTACTTACTAAAGAGGGGTGCCTGAAAAAAACGTCCACCTTAAGTATAGTTTATTTACATTTGATTCGTTAAAAAAACAAAAAAAGTTTTCCTAGATTTCACCGAGATTCCTACCTGGATCTCCGTCGACTATAGCCGCCGCACAAACCTTTCGGCCAAATACACACTTACATCAGTAAATTTTAAATTTATTTAAATTATTATTTGCATTTATAGTTAAAGACGTTTTTAAAATGCGTAAGCAAAAAGCTTTGGGGTACTATAAAGTATCTAAGGTACCCTCCGTCTTTTTTTTTTTAATTAAACTTTTTAATTAAGAAAAAAAAAAAAAGGAGGGATGGGGGGGGATATTTGAGGGGGGGGGTATTTGAGAAACGTACGTACTTTTAAGGGGGGGTGGGGACATAAAAGTACGCATGGCAACGGGGGGGAGGGGGGTCAAATTTCAAAATTTTTGGCGTACGTACTTTATGGACGACCCCTAAAGGAAAAAAAAACATTGACTATCAACGATACAAAAAGAAAAAAGAAGAAGAAAAACAAAACAATTTTTTATTTGTACATATATATTCATTAAATGAATTAATATAATATTTTTTTACAACTGTTTTTTTAATATACTTCAAACACTTTATCCGGAGGCATATAAGGGTTGGCAGGTTTTGTAACAACAGGAACAGGAGCCGTTTTTGTTTTTTTGCCTTTCCACGCTTTTTTTATACCGTATAACAGCGAACCCACTTGCAATGCGTTGGTTACATTTTTAGGAGTTATAAAATCAGCCAATCCTCTTCCTCTTCTACGTATCCTTTTTCTATTACTTTTACGTGTCTTTGATCTAAAATTTCGTCTTTTTCGCTTAAAAGCCATTTTTGTTGACAACGGCAAACGTACGATATAAAATGTTTCAAAGGAATTTCAAAAGTATGTTCGTGTCTTTCTTCATATATAAACACAATAATGAGTTCATCATTGGAACGTGTTACTTTAATAATTGTTCCCCATTTTAAACGATGTATCAATGAAAAATCACCCTTTGTTTTACTATTTGTTTTAAATAGTGAAATATAAAAATCTTGTAATTTCGGAAACGGATAACACAACTCTAGATAATCTTTAAAATGCTTCATTTTTTATGTCTACTTCTTCGAGTAGCCAAACGTTAAATGACTCTTTAATAACATCAACAAAGTCTTCATAACCCATTTCAAATTCGTGTTTGTTTTCACCATAAATAAAAACAATATGGGCTTTATTATTAACACGAGTTACTTTGATTTGTTTACTTCCATCCAAACGAAAAAATAATTTAAAATTACCCTGGACTTGTTTTAAACTATCATCCGTTGTAAAGGAAGAAGTTTCTAAATTATTATTCGTTTTATAAAATTCGTTTAAACAAGTTTTAAACTCCATTTTTTTTGTTTATTTCAAATGAATTTTTTTTCTTCAAATTAAAATTTTTATTAAAAAAAAAAAAAAACCAAATTTATAGTACTTTTTTTAAAAAAAAACAGAAAAAACACTATTAAATATTTTTTTTATCAATATATTTTTGGTATTTTATTACCTACAAAAAAAGCACCATCATTTATATGCGATAAACAATATAATTTATTAACAATATCTAAATCTAGTATAAAACCCCCCCAAAAAGTAGATATTTTTAAGTGTCCATTTTCTTTATCGCCACTGATAATTTCCACAACACCGTTTTCGTATTCATAAGTAAGGATATAATCGCCAAACGCGCTCGTATCCGTTCTTAAATTTTTGAGCTTTTGATTTTGCTTTTCCATGTCTTTTATTAACCATAGATATTCTTTTAAATTTTCTTCAACATAACGACGAAATTTTTGTACAAAACATTTGTCGCAATACTTTTTTATATGAGTTTTTCTTCTCGCGTGTTTGCATACTTTTAAATTCATTTTTGTAAGTAAACGTTTTACAGAGTTGAGCTTTTTTATACATGTTTTTTTAATCCGATTAAAATATAGTTTTAAATACACCACCAAGTACGGGTATATTTCCTAATAGGTTACCAAGGATACCTTTACCGCGTTTTCTAAGTATACGTTTTCGTCCTTTACCGATTAAAGAATGATAAGGTCTAGGATGAGCTCTCAATTTTTTATGAACAAAAATATATCTTTTAGCATTTCTATGACCTCTATGTCTTCTATGTCTCATTTTTAAATAAATATTTCTGTGTTTATCGCGATCCACTTTTGTTAAAACAAAACGATATATCGGTTTTCCTACTCGATTCATTTCGCGATTTTGTTTATTATTTATATACTTGCTTTTCGTTTTTCGATAACACATCAGTGCTTTTCTACAATATTGACGCTTTATTTTTTTTAAATTTTTCTTAACTCTTCTTCGTCTTAGAGCTCTTAGTTCTGTATTATTGAGATCGGTTAACTCGTTTTCATCAAAGGAGGTCCTATCAAAAAATTCAAAAAAAGCATCCCTATGAAAAGGCCATTTTCCATCTACTGTATATTTGGGTAATTTAGATGTATATTTGGGTCTTAAATTGCTTTGATTTTGATGGTGTTGAAAATAAATTCCGTCTTACAATCATATGGGAAAAATCAATATCATCTGCAGCCATTTTTGACTCTAACTTTTTTTTTTGACTTTTTTTTGACTTTAACTTTTTTTTTGACTTGTATTTTTTTTTTGACTTTTATTTTTTTATATCTTTTTTTTTACAAGAGAAAAAACATAGTGTCACCCTGACACAACCTTACTTATTCTCTCTTTACTTTGTCTTAGTAGGCCTAGTTACTTATGTTTTTTCTTAATGTCTTTATTTTTTATACGGCCGTATTTTATTCTTACTTACTTACTTACTTACTTAGTCCTTACTTAACTTACTTAATCCTGCCTTAGTCCTTAGCCTGCTTACTCACACACTCGTGCGCTCACTCTTTCTCACACGCTCAGACATCACTCATCAGGTATTTCTACCCAACACTTTAACATATAACTTTCTAGACATCACTCATCAGGTATTTCTACCCAACGCTTTAACATATAACTTTCTAGACATCACTCATCAGGTATTTCTACCCAACGCTTTAACATATAACTTCCTAGACATCACTCATCAGGTATTTCTACCCAACGCTTTAACATATATCTTCCTAGACATCACTCATCAGGTATTTCTACCCAACGCTTTAACATTTAACTTTCTAGACATCACTCATCAGGTATTTCTACCCAACGCTTTTACATATACCCAACGCTTTTACATATAACTTTCTAAACTTTCTAAACTTTCTAAACTTTCTAAACTTTCTACTACCTTCACCTAGAGTCGAACCCACAACGGTCTAATGACATGGCGATTGAAACATAGTGGGGAGAGCGAATGCACTATGCTACGTCGACGTGATGGTTCATGGAGTTTTGAATTCATTTAAAATGTTATTTTAACACTTTACGCAGAGTTTTTTTCTTTGCAGTGTTTTTAAAAAGTTGTCTACTCCGTATTTTAATCTCTTTAACCTTGTTCATAAAAGCGGTATTAAAAGTTTCTAAATTTAACCAACATGACACAGCATTTTCTTTTCATTGCATAAAGTTGCATCACTTTAGTTATTTAGTATTTTATTCTCTTTAATCTTGTTCATAAAAGCGGTATTAAAAGTTTCTAAATTTAACCAACATGACACAGCATTTTCTTTTCATTGCATAAAGTTGCATCTCTTTAGCTTTTTATTTCACGTTAATCTGTAGAGATTAAATTTTATACATAAAAAGAGTGCTTTTTGTTAACAAAATCAAAAATGACAAAAACATTTAGTAAACGCTCTGTGAAAAAAACACAGTATTTTATGGATGAAGAACTTGTGGGGAAAGAAATAGATTTTTCTGAGGACGAAGTTGTAATAAGTGACGACGAACAACCTGAAGTTATAGTAATAGAAGATGATCCCGATTTAAGTTTTCCTGATTTGAATATTTTTAATGGCGATGGAATTGATTTTGCGATTATAAATAATAATATTATAAAAGAAACAAATACAGAAAACGAACCAAACAAAAACTAGTCAAACGAACCGTCGTTAGAATTTGCGGAAGAAACTCAAAAAACTCAAGAAAACAATATTTTGAAAAAAAAAGTAAGTTATTTTTTTAAATTATGATTTATAAATAAAAAATTACATTTTTTAAGAATTTTTATTTTTTTTATTTTAGAAAAAAAAAAACGAATACAAATACAGAAGGCAACAAATGCGAAAATTAAAATATGATATAAAGAGAGTTTTTTATTTAAATTTATAAATTTTTTTATATATAAAATACATTTCTATTTATTTCTGTTTTTTTCGTCGTATGTTTGCTTCTTTTCATTGATGTTTAATATCGACATAGGATTCGGCAGTATGAACCCAGCCTTTTATTCTTTTACCAACTCTTCCAAGTTTACGATTTGTTTTATTATCTTTATATCTGATATTTGTTCTTCGTAAACACGATAATATTCTTTTACAATTGCTCGGTAAATACTGATTTTCAGTCTGTGTCGATGTTGAACTTTGTTTTGTACTTGTTTGTGTTTAAACTGCTTTTTTTGTTCTAGGAACTGTAGTTTTTGTACGAGTCATATTGACAGTGTTTAATGATCTAGGACTATATCTTATTTTAGGCATTTATTAAAAAATGTTATTTTTTTATTAAAAACTTTATATAATATTTTTTATTACAAAAATAACATGGTGTTTATATAAAAATGAACCAACTTTAAATTCATTTTTTTAGTCTAAAAAAAAAGGAATATATTTCAATAAATAATATAAAACACGAATTCGTTGAAGAAAACGAAAGTTTATTAAAAAAAACTTTTATCTTAAGAAACGGCAAAAAAATTCCACTAGCGACAGTAAGACCTTACAACGCTGCATTAGGTATTTTTTTATTTTTTAAAAAATTTAATATTATTGTTGACTTTTATAACCATGCAATTTTTTTTCTTTTAGATAAACGGTTGGCAGTTGTCAACGAGTCTACTCGTAAGTTTAATTTTTTTTTACAGCTTTTATTAATAAAAAAATAAAATTTCTTTTTTTTAAAATTTTTTTCTCTCACTTTTTTTTAGAAAATCGTTATCGTGAAAGCGAAATTTTATAATATTTTTTTGTATATTTTTTTATAGAAAATAAATTTTTTTTTGTAGTCTTTTTTTATATTTTTTATATACATTACTATTTTTCTATGTCATTACATTACTATTTTATATATACTAGAATAAAAAAATGATAAAAGAAATAATAAATTATACTTCAAAACAACTCCATCACGAATGGAAACATTTGGCGTTTTTATTAAAGTTTAGAAGAAATGCAATAAAAAAAATTGATAAAAATTACATAAAAACATTTGATAAAATAAAAAACGTTTTAACCCAATATATACTAACACAACCAAACAAAAAGTTGGCAATCAAACATTTGTATTTTGTATTATCCTTATGGGAAGATGAAAAACTTTTATATAATATACAACAATGTAAATTATTTATATTGAATTATTTATATTAATTTTTTATATTTTTTAGCAAAAAAATAATGAATTATATGCAATTAAAACTAAAAATAGCAGCACATTTGCAAACACAATGGCAAACTTTAGCAGGTTATCTTGGTTATGAAAAACGAGAAATTGAATGCATACAATATGATTACCCTAACATTAACGAAAGAATGATGAGACTTTTAAACTTAATTTATCAAAGAAAAAGTAGCGAACTCGAAGCAGCTCGTGTTTTATATCAAGCTTTATGGGATTGGTCTATTGATGTTATAACATATGAAATTAATAATGCACTTTTAGGTCATATAAGAGCGACTATGGAAATTGTAAAAAATTTTATAATGCAATAATTTTTTGTAATTTTTTTATTTTTTAGTAATTAATAATACACTTTTAGGTTATATAAGAGTAACTATTGAAATTGTAAAAAATTTTATAATGCAATAATTTTTTGTAATTTTTTTATTTTTTAGCAACCTAATATATTAAAATAATGAAACAATTTATCAAAAATCACTATATCAAAAATTGTGGATGGTAAGCCTATTCACTTTTTTTTCTTTTTTATACATTTTTATATTTTTATACATTTTTTCTTTTTTTCTTTTAGTTATGGAGAAAATATTAATGAGGGCACTATATGCTACGACGAGTTGTTATTGTCAAAAGAAGAAGAACAAGAATTGGAAGAACTAATGGAAATGGAAGAGTTAACAGAGGAAGGTTATGAAAAATATTTAGAACAATTAGTACAAGAAATCGAAGAAGAAGAAACAGATTATATTGAAGGACTAAAATTACAAATGTTAGAAGAAGAAATGGAAAAAGAAGTGCAAGAAATAGAAAAAGAAATTCATAAGATTTTTAATGAAATGGATTGGGAACAATATATTTTGGAAGTTAATAATAAAATGGACAATTTACCCGAACTTTTATAATTTTTCACCTTCGTGATCATATCACACCATAAGACGAACAGTTGCGATAAAATAAATATGTTATAAATTTGGAAAAATACGCCGAATATAGTCACTTTCATCGTAATCAAACCTTTTTTCACAAAAAACTTATTTTTTAATTTTTTTTTTTTTTAAATATATATTTTTTTTTTTTTTTTTTTTTTTTTTTTTAGACAACTAATTAAAAAAATGAATAATAATGATGATTTTAAAGATATGTTTCCTGGATTTGGAGACGTTTTTGAAGAAACAGAAAACATGCCAATAGAAAATATAACATTCAATGATATATTCAAAGAACCAGATATTGAAGATATTGAAACAAACCTCATTTATATTTTTATTCTTTTATATGTTTTATTGAGTCATTTTATTTATTTATTAATTCTTTTATGTTAAAAAAGACATGTATATTTTTTTTTATATTTTTTATATAAATAAATGTTTTTTTTTTTTCAGCAACTAATAAAAAAATGGCAGACAACATATATCCTTGCTGTTTTTGTGACAAAGAATTTAGTGCAGAAGAACTTTTACATCATCAAACAGATTGTTCTACAGAACAATACTCCTACGAATGTTTTACATGTAAAAAAAAGGTACAAGATTTGTTAAACCATGAATGCGATTTTGAATTTCTAGATATACAAAAAATATGTTTTTTTTGTAATACCAAAATCGATGATCAAGATTATTATGAACACTCTGTCATCTGCTTTCAATATTATAAAGAACAACAATATCGTTATTTAAACCAAATCATTCAAGAAGAAAAGAAAAACTTAAATTATTTGAATCTTTCTATTAATCAAATCATGAATAGAATGAAGAGTCTTCAAGAAATTTCAACTAAACAAATAGTTGACTCTAAAGAAAAAGACCAAGAAATTAAAAATCTAAAAGAAGAAAATGACAAACTTCATCAAACCCTACCAGAAATAAACAAAGAAATGGCAGAATTAAAAAGTCTCTTTTATGACAACATGTTGGTTTTAGCAAATCAACAAGATACAGAACAACTCAAACAAGAAATAACAAAACTTTATCAAATCCTAGAAGAAAATAGCACAGAATTCTTAGCTTTAAAAAAATCCATTCAACAACCTAAAGAAGTAAAGGTAATACAACACATCTTTAACGACACGCAAATCATCAAACTTGATCAAATGAATCTCAGGCTATTATCAGATGAACCATTTTATACAGAACCAGTTTACACATCAGAAGGTTACCGTTATCGTATAAAAGTTTATACTAGAAGTACCGGCATAAACAAACTAGCCATTTACTTTCAATTATTACGAGGTGACCTGGACAATGCTTTAAAATGGCCTTTTACCAAAAATGTCAATATAACCTTGAGAGATAAAGATCAATTTTTTACTCGTACTACTACCAACAATAATTATCTTCAACTTTTAGACGATAGTTCTTTTGATAAACCTTCCACTGAATATAATGTAGCTGTTGGTTATAAGAATTTTATTTCACACGAAGAACTAAAACAATTTATTATTAACAATAATTTATTTATCACGATTACTATTCAATAATATACTTTATGTAAAAAAATGTATTTGTACTTTTGTTCTATCATTGTTATTTTTTATATATTTTTATGTACTTTATCTAACATTATTAACCATTATTTTTTTTAGACTAACTAATTAAAAAATGAACACAATTGAAATATTCAGAGAAATCAGTCTGGAACTAACCATTGCCAACGTGAAATCGATTAAATTTATGCTTAAAATACCTTTTGGAATCAAAGAAACTTTAAAAAATGGTTTGGACATTATAGCATACTTTAAAGATAACACTATACAAAGCGAACACGGTCATATTTACGAAACATTAGAAAGCAAGTTAGAATATTTACTTGTATTATGCAAAGCATTTCATCGTAATGATATTGTCACTAAATATAAAAACAAAATTCCTCGACTACCTACCTATGAAGAAAGCGTTGTTAAAAATTTACCACCTGTGTATTCACCACCGAACGCAATATATCCAAGTGCGGTCATAGAAGCTAAACAAGAAGAACTATTCTATTTTTATAAACCTGTACCAGAACCAGCTGAAGCATTAATATTATTATATATAGATAATTATCTATTATAATTATAATTATCTATTATAATTATCTATTATAATTATTATAATTATCTGTTATAATTATTATAATTATCTATTATAATTATCTATTATAATTATCTATTATAATTATCTATTATAATTATCTATTATAATATTATTATAATAGATCAATATTATTATATTCACGAAAATAATTTTATACATTATAAAAATAACATTTTATATTTATAGACAAACTAATAAAATGAAAACCTATGGATACAGCAGCAGAAAACCTAATAAAAAAATAAGAAAACAAATAAAAGGTATATTTTTTTCTGTTTTTTTCTTTTTTTTATCATTAAATTATTTATTTATTAATCTTATTTTTTTTTTTACAGCCATGTACTCCTACTATTTTACATTACAAAACCATTCTTTGGTACATTCAAATTCCGTAAACCAACGCTACTTTTGCATAAAAAAATGTGGCGTATGCCAAAGTTGTCATCTTCAAAAAAAATAACTTTTGTATTTTTTTTTATTTAGAAATATATATATTTTATCCCATTTTTTGTGATTTTTTTATTCCTTATTTTTTTCTTTTTTTTTTTATACCACTTTATACTAACATTTTTTTTTTTTTTAGTTATAAATAAAAAATGAATAATAAAAATGATGTTGAAAACTGGGAAGACGAACTTGATGCTCCAGCGTACGAATTTCAACCGCCAAATTTGAAATTAAAAAGACCACTACGCGGCCTTGACTATGAAAAATGTCTAAAAGACGAATTGAACAATATAAACAATAAAAAAATATATATATCTATAAATGAATATATAAAAATAAATTTTTCTATACGTAAATTATAATCTTTTTTATTGTAATCTTTTATGTAAATATATTTTTACTAGCATGAGTTACCCGGCGTTGCCCGGGCCAATATTTAAACTGGCTTACCTGATATCTGTACACAAAAATGGGCCCAAAAAATGGTCCCCCCTGACCCCGGGGTCAGGGGGGACCATTTTTGGGCCCCCTTGACCCCGGGGAACGGGGTACGGGGTCAAAACCCAGCTAAGAACCTTCTCCCCCTCGAGGACTACCCCCATGCCAAATTTCATCGAGATCGGTCCGGCGGTTTGGATTTCTATAGAGAATAAACAAACAAACACACACAAACACACATTGCCCTTTATATATATAGCTGGAGTTACCCGGCGTTGCCCGGGCCAATATTTAAACTGGCTTACCTGATATCTGTACACAAAAATGGGCCCAAAAATGGGCCTAAAAAATCGGCCCAAAAATTGGTCCCCCCTGACCCCGGGGTCAGGGGGGCCCATTTTTAGGCCCCCTTGACCCCGGGGATCGGGGTAAGGGGTCAAAACCCAGCTAAGAACCTTCTCCCCCTCGAGGACTACCCCCATGCCAAATTTCATCGAGATCGGTCCGGCGGTTTGGATTTCTATAGAGAACAAACAAACAAACACACACACATTGCCTTTTATTTATATAGAAGATAAATAAATTTTTTTTTTTTTAGCTAACTAATACAATGTCTGGAAATTCAAATGATGTCATAAAAATTATTATTTTGCCAACTATATCATTTTTTCGTCACGTACGGAAAAAAACGTTACCCAAACATAACGTTTGAAAATTGGACGAAAGAACACTACCTTATTTTTAGGGAACAGAATCCATTTCATTTGTAACCTTTTTTTCTATAAAATTTTTTGTCACCTGATCTTTTATTTCTGCGCGCATGCGCATGCGCGTCATTCTTTTTTTTAGAAACCGGGAAACTTTTTTTTTAATCCCTTCATCACTTTAATCGCTCGGTTCAATACTCTACTTCCTCGGACCCTTGCTTATCGTCGGTTCACCGTTTTTATTTTAACTTTTTTCCACTCGGACGCTTGCTTATCGTCGGTTCATCGTTTTTATTTCAACTTTTTTCCACTCGGACGGACGGTCTCTGAGGATACCACAAGAATTGTAACATTTGATATCATCAGTTACCATGGCAACATGGTGCTATATTTTATGATAGAACTTTTTGATTTTTAATATAGTTTTATTTAAAAATATAACAACTCTCTAAATGCTTTGCTTTAGAAAATAATTTTTTGAGGGACCTTACGCCTAAAAATACTTTTCATTTACGCGATAGATCAATCATAAGGTATATTGCAATTTTAGAAACAGTTTTGTGGTAAATAATCATTTTTTAGTAATAACTGTCTAAGTTTAGCTTAAAACTCATTCAACATTGAAAAAGTTTTAAGTTTATTTGTAAGCATTTTATTTCATGCCTTTGGTCCTCTAATTGAAATTGAAAACTCAGTTGACGCAAAATAACTTTTGGGTTGTATTTAGAAGTTATTTGATTATCTAGTCAAGTATTTAATCTGATTTGTTATGAATAACGAATTATAAGTTTTTGAAGTTATACTTTTATAAATTTTGAACATAAAAGTTAGTTGATAAATATTTATTTGGTAGATATTTAGTATAATTAATTTAGTAAATAAAAGTTAGCAGGATGTAAAGCAGCTTTCATTGGATATAATTCTGATTGCATTTTTTGCTAAATAAAGATTTTTTTAAATTTATTTTATTAGTACTACACCAACTAATGTTAGCGTAATTGAGATAGGAATGAATAAAGGAGGAATATCAAAGTTTTAAATATCTTGATTTTAAAAAAGGTTTTGCTCAACTTAAACACTTTGAATAATAATATTTTTAAAATACTGTTTATTTGCAATTTTAAACTAATATAAATCTTTTTAAAAATCAGTTTACTCTTTTGCATGGGGATTGTAATAAATTTAAATGGAAATACTGACACCATTGTAAGACCTCTTTATAACATTTTACGCCGTATATTGAATATTGTAAGCCGTAATACCTTGGGTTACTTACACTTTTTTAAACAAGCTAGCAAGGGTTTCAAAAATTCATGAAAGACAAACAAAAGTTGTACCTAAATCTCATAAACCGTATGAAAACGAGAAATTATACAAAGATTATAAATATTTGTTCGGAAAAATTCGTAAACGCTTAGAAAAAAATTTTTCTAGAATATTCGACAAATTTAAAAATTACTCTAAAAATACGCTGCAATTAATGAGGTTATTTTGTTGTGGTTTTAACCCTTGTTATGGTTTCGACTCTTTCTCAACTCTATAAGTCCGAAACACAAACCTTGACGAACATGATCGTCAAGGTTCATGTTTTGGAGTTTTTAGTAGGCAAAGCTAATAACTTGTCATATAATTTAATGATTTGATGATTGTTTTTGCATTGATTACAAATTAGAGGATCGCTGTTAATATGGTGATTTTTAGTTGCTATGGATACCTAAACTGCTTAGCAACTACACATTTTATTGACCATAACAGATATAAACTGGAAAAAAGTAATAAGTTTATCAAATTTCTCCCATAACTAACACATTGTGTGTGTTTTTATACTACAAATGTAGTGGTACTATATATTTTTTATTTGGCTGGTACTAATGCTTGAAATGCCAATGCAACCAGTTTTGCATGGTTTTTAAGCTTCAGTGACATCATCAAAGTTATGAACAAGACTAATCCTAATGTGACAGTCTAATTGAAATATATTTTTAAAATAGGTATCAAAAATCACACAGGGTCAGCCAAATACTAAAGTTGGGATAAAATCGGTGTTATCTTTTTCAATTGCTGCAGTATTCTTATTAGCGATTGAACCAGTGGAATATTCTTATTATCAATTACAAATTAGGCCGATATCGGTTGATTTTGTAGCCATTGTGTTATTATTCTCCTTCTAATAGTAATCATTTATCTAAGTGAAAATTTTACTAAAAAAAGTGCTTCAAATACGCCGCCATTTGAAATCATTTTATATAACTTCTATGCAAAATAGTGTTGCAACAGCTCATTTGAAAGATAATACTTGATTGTATTTAATTATGAAACAAAAAGAGAAATTTTAAAAATAACAACAATTTTATGTTTAGTGGTATCACAAAAAATATCGTTAAAATAAAAATAAAAATGCATTATTATTATACAGCTTAGTAATTTTAATGTTTAATTTTTTAATTTCATCACCTAGGCAAAAGCCGTTCCGAGGGAAGGCGTCGAGGGAGTCTAACTCCCTAGAAAAATTAAAATCAAAAATTAGTCAGCAAGTTTGGAAATTTTTTTTTCTAATAAATTTTTTTTTCTCATATATAATTTCTAATATAAATTTTTTTTTTCTATTATATAATGGCAAAACTTTCATCGCAAAAGTCAAAAATGGCAAAAAATTTACAATTGCTCAATTAAAAGAAAATTTTACAACTTAACTATTGTACAATTATCAACATTTTAACGATAAAATTGAAATTAACAATTTAAAAAAATCTGTCGATTTTAGAAGTGAATCGATCTATACAAAAACGTTCTAAGTCATAAAAACTATTTTTTCGGGGAAAGAGAAAAAGCTTATTATACCCAAAATTAATACTTTAATAAATTCAAAAAAAATTCTGGGTGCTTTTTGACATCTTTAAATATTAGATTTGTTAAAATATATATCAAAATTTGGGATATATATATGTGTTATACATAGTTAAAGTTGTCTGACTTAGAACCTTTTTGTTTACATTTGTTAAGGATAATAACAAAAAGCTTGTCTTTTATATATTTATTCATTTTTTGTACAAAAAACTATTAAAAATCAAAGTTGAAACTATTACACATGTTAAATCACACAATGTATAGATGGACCGATTACAAAGCCTTTGTCAGACACCTCACTGGATGTCGTGTTCCTCTTCCCCGCCCTTCGTCTCGTCGGTTGTTGGCTAGCTCATGAGTTCATCATAAAACCCACTGAACTCAACCGGAACATATTGCATTAGCTTCCTAATATCCTGCAGTTTCACTCTTTTTATTGGAACATTACCCAATGGGTAGCACACATTTTGCGGAAACTCGACGATGCGATCGACGACTTGAGACATCTTGTAAGTTTGGACCATCAGCCCATCAATGAGGGGCCTACAGACAATTAAATGGAACAATATGGAACGTGTTGGATTAGTTTTGTCTAAGACGTTTTTATGAAAACATGTTGCATGGTATGCTATGATAGACCTAAACAAATTATTAAAAGGCTAATTGGGTATCGAAATTGCAATACAAATCTCACATGCAATCAGTTCCAACAGTAGTAGGAGGTACAGTTCTTCCTTCGTAGTCAATGTACTCTTTACCTTTCACTCTAGCTTTTTTAACAACATTCCTTTTCCACATAGCCTCATTTTTAACCTTTCTTCCACTGCTAGTACTAGGTTCTTCATCCATTATAAGTCTTTTTCATTAAAACAACGAGATGAATTTGTAATAATTTCAATTCATAACGCAATTTATTTATTAAATTGCGTGGGAGAAACCCTGTACGGCGGATTTGACTGACTTAGTTTCCTTGTGGAAATATAAGTATAGTCTAAACGGTTTTTTTATGAGCATATTTGAGGTGTTTTTTAAAGTATAAGTTGAACGAGGAATTTTTGTAGAGGCAGTTTTTTTCATGAATAAAAAAGATCTGAAATCGAAACATTGTGTTCACTGCGAGAAAACTACATGAATAATAAAATAAGCCCAAAATAACCTCAAACTCGTAACCAAACAAAACAAAAATTGGATTAAAAACATCTGAAAACTACCAGCAGAACACAGCTGGTTTTCTCAGTGCTGCAAACAAAAACCTTCTAAATCACTGACCTAAAACCTTCTAGTTTACAGACAATATTTCAGCTCTCTATTTAACGTGTACGGAGAGGTCTGATTTAGAATGTTTTACTATACAATGGTGGAACTGTCTTCAAAGAACAAATTTTCATCAAAAAGTCAAATATTAAAAAAAATGACTTAAAACGTTTTTTGTATACACTGATTCAAGTAATAAACAAGGCAAAATATTAGCTGAACTTGCCAAAGCAAGGCCTGATCACATTAAACCAAAGACTTTAGAAAGTATTGTAACTGAATCCATGAAGCAAAAATTGGCGAAGCTAGGATATAGAAGTAGGCAAAACAATTTGAGAATTAATGGAGTTGAGGAATCAGAAAACGAAAGTTGGAGAGATTCTGAAAGAAATGTCCACGATATACCTAAAACCAAACTTGAACTTCAAGAAAACTTTATTATTTTCTCAAGTAGGAAAAAAAGAAAAAAACTAATAATAAAGTCAGAATTGTTGCGAAATTTTTAAATTTTAAAGACAAATCAGCTACCCTTGACAAATACATAAAAATAAAACTTTGGAATCAAAAGCTTTTCATAAACGAAAATTTTTGCTAACGTAAGAGCGAGTTACGAAAGAAGTTGTTTAAAGACCCTAAAGAACTAAGGCAAAAAGGTAAATATGCTAAAGTTATTTATAACAAACTAATAACGCGTGATTTTTAAAAGAATTTCTTTTTTTACTTAATTTATTTATTATTAGAATTTACTTACGTATAATCTAAAAATAAAAATGGATTCGAATAATTTAAGCAATTTTGAATTAAGCTCTTTTGATTTTTTTCAAACTGATGACTTTTTACAAAACCATGAATCGGATCCGTATTTAAATTATTTTATCGGAGCCGGTGCTTTACTAAGCAACTGCTCCTTTTATTATTCCAATGAAATAAAAGAATTTCTTAATCGCAAAAATATAAACATTTTGCATATTAATATATAAAGCATATGAAAAAATATTGAAAATTTTTGTATAAATATTTAAGAATCTCTTTTTAGTTTTTTTAGTTTAATTAGAATGTTGGAAACTTGGTATAGCTTTGTTGACGTAATTTCTAACGGAAATAACTGTTTACCAGGTTTTAATAAAATTTCTTTAGAGCGTAAAATTAGAAGGCAAAACAGTTGATTTATAATTTATATTAAAGAATGTTTGATGTATATTATGAGGCCTGACATGAGTAATTCTCATGACGACAAAGAGGTTTTAACAATTGAAATTATATAACCACAAAAAACAATAATTTAATTTTAACACGTTAGCTGCCTAGCTGTTTTAAACTATGCTTTATTTCTTTGCCGCGCCATGTCTGCAATGATTAGTTTTTGCCAAAGCTGTTTTGCGCGATTTCATTCTCATTCCCAAGGCTAGATATCAACATTTCAATAAATAAAAAATTTTTCATCTAAAATAATTCTATAGTATTTTTTATTCTGAATATAAGTGACAATAAATAAGCGCTACGAGTATACTCATACTTTGACAATGGAGAATAATTTTTTTTTCTCCAGTGCTGAAGTACGAGTTTACTCGTAACACTGCAATGAGTATAACTCATTGCGGCGACTAGTAATGTAGCTATTTGATGCATTATTATTATAAATATTGTTTCAATATTTTTGAACATGCACATGCATAGGGCATGCACATTTTGACGAAAATATAAAAATCAGAATTCGGAATTAGAAATTAAAATTTTTCGGAATTCGGTCGAACTCCGAAAATATTTTAAATTTTTTATGTCTTTAAAATAATAAAAGTAACTTATTTGAGATAATTCATTGTTATCTATTGCATAAAAAATACTTTCTTTAAAAAAAAAAATGGAACATAAATTTATGCCAAAATCAATTAGTACAGAAACATTCTAGTATGGTATATCATTTAATAAAAACAAATATAAAATTGTTTTATTTGCCTAAAATATGCCTTGAGGAAGCAGAGATCACTTAAAGCTGCGTCTCCAAGTCTCGTTCAAACTTTTGTACAAAAGTTACCAGCAATTGAGAAGGCTCGCTCAGACTCCACGCTCGAAGGCGGAATCAAAATCAAATGTGAGTAGACGAACTCTAATATTTTGCCAAGAACGCCTTTCTCTTTAAAGAATTTCATTTCAGGTTTAATTTTTGAGCTCCTATTTAGTATTTGTTGAGTTGAGTAAAAGTGGTCTAGTAAAAGATGCGTGAATCTCACTTTCTACGCCATTGTGTAAATACCAAAGAATTCCAGACACATTAGTTCGTCTTTGGATTTTTCGGTCTTCTAATTTAATGAAAGTTCATCAGATCCGAAATTCTCAAGCATAAAAAAATCCTGCATCAGCAGAGAGCAGATTTACATCTTCTTGACAAAGGGCTTCAACAGGACACTTCACTGGGAGAAGTGCAAAGATAATGTTTTTAATCGACAAAATTTCGGCATCTTGTTTAACGATATCAGATGTCAACAAATGATTTTCTAACACAGCTTTTTAGCTTGTTTAACTTTTCAAGCATTTCAACTATTACGCTATTACGTCCAGTTTTAGTGTCCATTATATGTTTCAGCTGTTTTCCAAATTCTTGTTTCACGTATACTTGAAAAATATCATTTGTGTTCTCAAAAAACGAAATTTCTTTAGAATCGAACGAACGTTTTTGATGAGAACGCTGAATCCAAATTCTTCTGTCTCAACAAGCTCAGCTTCATTATAAGTTTGTTCAATCAAGCCGACATTGTCATCTTCAATGTATTCCTCATCCGATTCATTGAAGTCACTCACTTGATCTTCTACACTGACATTTTCTGTATATGTGTGAGCCACCAATTCAGTTGTATTTAAATTATTATATAGGACATCAATTACAGCTAAATGTATCGCTTGTGCAAAGCACAATTGCTGATTAGATGGCAAATACCGTCCAACTTTTTGCATCACAGCTGCCCTATCATTTGTTATAGACGTAATATCTTTATCGATATTTAGGTTGTTGTCTTGCAATGCGGTTTTCAGAGCCGTAATGCATTACGGCTCTGAAAACCGCATTACAAGACAGCAATCTAAATATCAATGCAAAAAGCCATTTGGCGAATCGAGTTAGGTGATTTTGATAATACATAATCTCGAGCGCCTCTAGCCAAAAACAAATTTTTCAAATCGATAGACGTACAGAAAACTCTAAAACGGCATATTATCTAAGCCACACATTCGTGATACGATTGCAGAAAGTGATTCATCTTTTTTGTTGAATAAATAGTTTGTAATCATCATTTTTGGTGCACTGCTTTCTGGACCTTCATCTTGCTCGACATCCCGTTTTAATTCATTAATATTGTGTATTGTTCTTTAATGCGTGTGCTGCAATGTTGTCGTTGAACCAACGGTTTTTACTATTTCATAACATATTTTACATTTTGCTGTTAGTTTTTTTGATCCTCTTAAAAAATGAATCCAAACAGAATTTTGATTTTTTACATTGCTTTATGTATCCCGAATAACTTTCCTTTGAAGACATTTTAAGATGTACTGTTGATAATAAATTAACTTGTTAAACAAACAAAAAAAAAGTTAAATTAAAAAGTTATCAAACAATGTTGTTAAATTAAAACTGCTATCAAGGTTGTTATTTGTCAAATACGTCTGAGACATATTTTCTGCCGACATAAAATATGTCCAACATATTTTCGATTGACATATTTTGACTCTTTTATGTCTGAATTATTTTCTGCTGACATAAAATATGTTAAACATATTTTCTATCGACATATTTTGACATAAATTTATACCTGAATTATTTGCTGTTTGATATTCATGAAGAAAAAATCAATCTAACAAATTTATTGCGCATTTCAGCTTAATCTAAAGAGTTAAGTAAAAATCATTTAACAAATTTGTTGCTTACTTACATAAAGGTCTTTTTCTGCCCTTTTTAGCGATGTAACATTTGATAGTATTGACTAATATTGACATTTATTGACTTATTTATTGATTATGACTTATTTATAGATTATGAATAATATTGACATTGATAGTATTGACTAATATTGACTAATATTGACATTTGATAGTATTGAATAATATTGACTAGTATTGATTAGGGTGCATTGAATAACATAATATTTTTTAAAATTGCCTTGTAATAGCTCTAAATATATGCTATATAATAAAATATCACTGATTTAACAAAAAATTTTGAAATTAAGATAATTTTAGAGTTGCCTCTAGTCCCTTGAACATTTTAGGGCCCCTAATAATGTGGGGAAAAAAATCTTCACAAGTAGATCAACCTGGTACTCAAAAGAAGTGAAATTTTATAATAAGTTTGAAAATAATAATTTTTTTATAAAAAAACTATAAAAAAATAAATATCATCGAAAAACCTGTAAGAATGCAGTTTTTAATTTTTAGTTGAATAACCGTAGTTATTATGCAATGAAATTCAAAATAATATTTTTTACATAAATCTAATATTATTTTCAAGCATTTTATAAAATTTTGCTTCTTTTGAGTACCAGGTTGATCTACTTTTAAAGAATTTTTTCCCCAGAATATTAGGGGCCCTAAAATGTTCAAGGAACTAGAGGCAACTCTAAAAATATTTTAATTTCGAAATTTTGTGTTAATTTAGTGATATTTTATTATATAGCATATATTTAGAGCTATTACAAGGCAATTTTAAAAAAATTCTGTTTTTCAATGCACCCTAGTATTGATGCATCATTTGCTTGTATTTGAAAGTATTGATTAGTATTAATAAGCATTGGCGATTTCTCTTTTTAGAATGTAAAAACAATCTTAAGCTGAGTTTTTATTACTGAAAGTGGTTTTTATTAGTATGACTAAACCAAAAATTATTCTTTTGAATAAAATAATAATAATAAAAAAACTTTTTCATTTATTTTTAACTATTAGTTTATCCTGAAAAAATTTTTACATTTTAATACGGGAAATCGCCAATACTAATACATACTAATCAATTCTATCAAATACTATCAAACAATGCATCAATACTAGTCGATACTAGCAAATGATACATAGCTAAAAATACTTTTTCAAAACTATTAAATGAGACATCGCTAAAAAGGAAAGAAAAAGATCTTTATGAAATAACAGCTGTTTGCTTTAAGGATTTAAAAAAGATGTTTTATGTAGCATAATTGATTGCAAAAAAGCAGCAACTATTTTCACTTAACTCTGTTAAGTGAAAATAGTTTAATGAGCTGAAATTAATTACTTTAATTAAGCTGAAATGCACAATAACTTTGTTTGAATAATTTTTTCTTCAAGAATATCAAACAGCAACTGATTTAAATATAAAATTATGTCAAAACATGTCGTTAGAAAATATGTCTGACATATGTTATGTCTGCATAAAATAATTTAGACATAAAATTATATCAAAATATGTCGATAGAAAATTAGACTGACTTATTTTATGTCAGCAGAAAATAATTTAGACATAAATTTATGTCAAAATATGCGATAGAATATATGTTTGGCATATTTTATGTCAGCAGAAATCAATTCAGACATCAATTATGTCAAAACATGTCGATAGAAAATATGTCTGACATTTTATGTCAGCAGAAAATAATTCAGACATAAATTTTTGTCAAAATACGTCGATAGAAAATGTCTGGCATATTTTATGTCAGCAGAAATTAATTCAGACATAAATATGTGTCAAAATATATTGATAGAAAATATGTCTGACAAATTTTATGCCGGCAGAAAATATGTTTGAAAATATGTCAACAGATCTGCCAGACATATTATGTCGTAACAACGCTGACTGCTATTATTCCTGCTTTTATTTGCTTACCTACATAAAAAATATTGATACAAATAATTCAATACACATTGCACTCCAATAAGCAACTCTCAACTCTGTTAAAAATCGTAAAATTTAAGAACACGAGGTTTTACCAAATATTAAAATTATTACATGTGGATATGAAACGAAGATATATAGCAGTTAACTGCAACAACGCAATAACGCAATAAGGAAATCTCAACAAATTATTACGCGCGTGAATGAAATGAAGACATGAAACCGTTAGCTGCAATTTAGAAATGTTTTCTCTATATCTACTTGTATCATGCAGGATAACAGTAATTTACAATTGTTTTCATTATTTCTTTTTATAGAATTAGAATATAGAATATTTATATGTACAGATCCAAAAACACAACTTAAAAGGTGGAGAGCACTAAAAAAAAATTTTTAATTTCGGACTTCGCTGGAAAATATTTCGGAATTCGAAACTATATTATCATAATGAATTCCGGAATTCTCGAATTTCGAAATTCTAGATGCAATCCCTACACGTGCACATTGGCAGTTATCATGAGTAAAAAAGGTAATTTATATCTTGTTTTCTTAATTCTAAATTGTTGTGTTTATTAGACTAGAAGCTAAAATATATTTGATAACTACATTATACTGCATATTATTAAAAATGTACACAATAAAAATAAAATTTTATTGTGTACTAATAAAAATTAGTGCACAATAAAATCTTTTTAATATATTAAAAAAACATTTTATTGTGCACATCGAATTTTTTATACAAACATCTAATTTATGTATTTTATAGATAAGTAGTTTCTTTTTTATAAATAAAAAAGAAACTACTTATCTAGAAAATTTGTTTGTGAAAATAGACCTCCGTTATGCATTGGCGAATATTTCAGACTGTATCATTCAAAAAAATAGGTTAACACTTTAATTTTCATGAAATAAAATTAAAACAACACCAATATTTTACTTTTATCTGTTTTAAGCTATTTCTGTCTTTATCTGCATTTAAATTAGGTTCCCTGGATTTAAAATGCAGATAAAGGTTCCCTGAATAAAATAAAAAAAGTTAATGTAATATTTTTTTGAAATCGAATGTGAAGCTAAGAAAAAAAATAATAATAATAACAGACAAAGCACCAGTCATGCACATATAATATTTGAAATAAGTTAGTATAACTAAGAGTTTACTCGTAGTTGGCAAATATCAAAGTCCCGCTAACTACGAGTATACATCTAGTTGGCAAATAAATGACGCTAACTTACTACGAGTAAACTCGTAGTGGGCATCGAACAGGTTAAGTTATTGCTATCGCCCACCTTCGGGTCAAATTGGAAATTTTAATATATTTATTAATGATTTTTTAAGAAAAAGCAGTCAAGAAAGAAAATTGCTCTATTTATTAGGTAACATTAATTTGGATAGTTTACAATACTACACCAATTGTGGAATTAATAAATTTTATAGTGATATATTTGAACATGGGGTAATACCTTTAAATAATAAGCCAACAAGATTAACTTCAGCTGCTTTAATTGACAATATCATAACAAATGATATTTTTTATAAATCTCTAAAAAAAGGTATAGTTTTAAGCGACATCTCAGATCACATCCCTATTTTTATCTCGATTAAAATCACAGCAGAAAAATATCCGAACAGAAAATAAGTTTTTCAAAACGCTTTTTTACCGCAGCAAATTTAAAATCTTTGAAAGAGCAGTTATCTATGCTTCATTGAAATCAAATTAAAGTGTATACAGACGCTAATCAAATTTACTACGCTTTCTTTTAATCTTTTTATGAAATATATGACATAAACTTTCCGAAATGTACATTAAATAAAAAAAACCAAGTGTTTAATGTCACCATGGATCACAAAAGATCTTAGAAGGTCATCTAAAAATAGCAAAAATTATATATCAAACAGTTAAAAACCAAAACAAACGAAAGTAAGATTTTTTATAAAATTTTAAAGTTTTAAGTTATAAAATGCCAAAAAATTTGAACACAAAGGAAGAATTTAAAAAAAATTGTACTTCTCAAATTTATTTGAGATGAACAAACATAATTGTAAACGCACATGGGAAATTCTTAGAAAACTTACTGATGCATGCAAAAAATAAAACCGTGCTTTCTGCCCAAAACTACAAAAATTAATTACGTAACGTAATTTATAATGACCTTTCCTTAAATAATATATTATATGTTAATCAATACGAATTCCAAAAAATATCTCAATAGAGCATGCAAAAATCCAAATTATTCGCAATCTTTCTGAACCTTTTGAAAATTTTCATTTCACGTTGGGAGTTTTCATAGGTTTATCAAAAGCTTTTTATACTATTGATTATAATATTCTCCTAAAAAAAACTTAAATATTATGGAATTAACAGAAATCTTTTACTGTTACTTAAAAGCTATTTAAGCAACCGTAAACATTTTGATTATAATAATTTAACTGACCCATCCAATTTATTAAATAAAAACCTGTGGTGTTCCCCAGGACTCTATACTTTGGCCCCGTCTGTTTTTCATTTACATCTATTATTTAGATAAAGCTTCGAACTTGATCGCTGTCAAATTTGCAGATGACACTAACCTTTTTTTATCTGATAACAATATTACATCATTATTTCAAAAAATGAATATCGAATTAACAAAAATTTCTAAATGGTTTAAAATAAACAAGCTTTCACTCTATGTTAAAAAAATTTTTTCATCCAGTTTCTAAAAAAACTTCTGCCTTGAGATTTACGATTGCTTTTTATTGACAAAATTCTAATAAAATGATGTAGTTAATACAAACTTTATGGGTATCTATATCAATGAAAACCTTAATTGGAAGTATCACATAGAAGTCTTTTGTAATAAAGTAGGTAAAAGTATGGGTATGTTGCACAAAGCTAGAAATGTTTTAATTAAACGTAATTTAACTCTATTATATTACTCCTTTGTCCATTGTCATTTAAACTATGCAAATATTGGTTGGTGCAGTGCTAATAAATCCATGCTTAGGCCTCTTTATCGTCAACAAATGCATGTTGCTCGTCTTTTTAATTTATAAAATAGATTTACTCATGCCAAGCCTCTCTTATTTGAAATAAAAATTCTTGATATATATCAGCTAAATGTTTATAATATTCTTTGTTTTATGTACAAACTCCAACCCAGTTTCTTTCCATATTTTAGATAACTTAAAAGATAAAAATAAATACTAATTAAGAAAATATTAACTTATTTTGTCAACAATTTTTAAACTAATTTGGGAGAATCAAGCATTTCATTTCGTGGAGCATCTCTTTGGAATAAAATAGCTTTAAAACATTTTGATTTTTTCTTTGGAATGAAATACACGAACCTTGACGAACAAGGCCGCTGCGCGGAGAAACAAGTTAAGCGCGGTACTACCAGTTACCTCTTAATTAAAAAAGCTTGCGATATATAAGATGCAAATATTGTTTGTGGTCTTTAAACTTATTCAAGTATACACCCTAGTACATAGTGTGACGTCAAATCAAAGTGTCTTATTTAGAAACTTGCAAAAACTGGGAAAATCAAACTTAGCGTTGATTCTTTTTAGCAATCTGTCGGGGGTTGTAGTCTGGCTATGCCATTCAAAAGCCTTTTAGAATTTTGCATTTTTTGCATTCAAAAGCTTGGTGCAAACGTAAAACCCAAAAGTCAAACCATCTTCTACCATAAAAAAATTTCATCCGTCGCAAGAAATCACCCTTCGGACCCTTTAGTGAAAAAACTGTTGAAAGCGTTTATCAAGATCTAAATTTTAATGAAAGTAATTATCAAGACTATATATCAAAAGTTTTATAAACATTCTTCAAGGTATAAACAAAACAATAATCATACAGAGCACAAAAGAAAATTTTTAGGCTGCATGATTTTTATGAACTGATCTGAAGAGTAAGCATCTTTAAAGAACTGTTTCCATAATTCAATTTATGAGATTAGACAGCAGAAACTCATTGCTTACGGTTTATGTTAAACATTGTAATCCTTAAGTGCTGGTAGTATATATGAGTTTTAATATTGCATATAAAAATATTGAAGAGTATTTGACTAAAAAAATATATTAAGCTATTTTGAATAAAAATCTTTCGGCAAAAATTAAAAAACATGCATTATATTTTAATCAAATGCTTCTTGATGGTAATATAGAGTAAAAAAAATATAGTTTATATAGTTATTTTCACTTCGCTTTGAAAGTCAACGTTTTTAAGAAGGTTTTAGGGGCCAATTAAGTTTAACATAATTTTTTTTTTGTTTTCTTGCTGATTGTCTTTTTGCTAGGATTTGCACTTTTTTTTTGCATTTTGTCAATAGTTTATAAATTAGGAAATGTTAAGATATTTATGCTATGCAAAAGCCAAATCAAATTATGTTTTAAATAGGAAATAAAAATTTTTTAGAATCTAAATAGTACATTTGGCAATAAAAGAATTATAATAAAAATGGTTAATATTACATAGTAGAATACTTATGTAACATTGACTTTGAAAATTGTGATCGAAATAACAGTAATAGGTAACGTTTGAAGTCTATCAAATATATAACAAAATATAAACTCAAACTGCCATTAACTCTTAACTAGAAAAAAATTCCGAATAAAATTTTATCCAGAATTTGGTGTGGCCATATGCTACGTATGCACCATTTTCATCAAATTATATATAGCGTTTAATCCAGAGCACCGCGTATGAGCATTTAATAGGATGTTCACGCCTCTTTCCCAACCAATGTCACAAAAATTTCCCAGAGGTTTGGTTTAAACCACGGATCCTTTATTTGTGCGCTACTACTGCGCCACAGCAGCTCAGTTTCTCATTCTTCACGGCTGCTCAGATTCTTATTCTACAAGTTTTTTGTCACAATAAAAAGTCAAAGTATCACTTGAACAAAAACTTGAACAAAAAAATAAAAGATTTTAAATTTGCATCATAGGTTACTTTGTTGTGTACGCCATCACCCCATATAAGTGGTGTGCTTAAGTCAGCTAGGTTGGCATTATCAGGATCTGTGCCAAACGTGTACGATTATATTTGAATCTTGGCATTCTTTTGAAAACTTTTTAAAAACAAAATTCTCGTTCATACGTAATTTTTTAAGAATTCTCTTTACGCTTTATCGCGAATTTTTTATCTGCGTAATTAATCAATTTAGGTCACTAATTTTTATTACTGTTTTTTTAAAACTAAATTAAGATAATGCAATTTGGTAATTATATTTTCTAATTTAAATTAACAAGAAGAAAAAAATAAAATTGTCATCACTAATAAATAGTATTTTAATATCGTGAGAGTTAAAAAATACACCAAATAACGAATTAATAACATTCCGTACTATAACTCCTGGGGAACCGTAGCATCTGGTTCATCATTTAAATATACTATATTGCAATAACAAAATCTTTGCTTTAAAATAACTTTAGACTTAAAAAAATAATTTAAAAATTAAAGTTAAAACCATAAATTAGTTTTACCTCTTTTACCTCTTTCTAACTTTAAAATATAAAAAATTTAATTAACACTATAATATATAATAAACGCTATAAACACTAAAATAAACAAACTTTTTCTTCTTGATTAAAAGTTTATTAAAAATGAAGATTTCAAGAATTTCTCAAACTTTTAAAGAAAAACGTTCCTTAATTACATTTTATCGACAGATAAACTTTATATATATTAAAACTTATATAATAATCAAATATTTAAACAACTCACTTGCTTATTTCATAATTGTTCAAACAGTTTGCGATATTACATTTTATTCTCATTGTATCTGGATGGTTGATATCTAAAATTTCAGTTTCTTTTCTCTCAACAGAATAATATAGTTCTAGAGCTTCGTTATATTTTCCCATATTCTGCAAACAGATTAAGATACTATGTTTTGTTCTCATTGTACCTAAATGCTTGATACCAAAAATTTCAGTTTGTATTTTCTCAACAGAATAATAAATTTCAAAAGCTCCGTTTTATTTTCCCATATTCTTCAAACAGGTTGCGATATTACGTTTCGTTATCATTGTATCTGGATGGTTGATACCTAAAACTTCAGTTTCTAATATCTCAACAGAATAGTAAATTTCTAAGGCTTCGTTATATTTTCCCATATTATGCAAACAGTTTGCGATAAAATATTTTGTTAATATTGCATTTGGATGCTTGATACCTAAAATTTCAGTTTGTATTTTCTCAACAGAATAATAAATCTCCAAAGCTTCGTTATATTTTTCCATATTCTGCAAACAGGTTGCGATATTACGTTTCGTTATCATTGTATCTGGATGGTTGATACCTGAAACTTCAGTTTCTAATATCTCAACAGAATAGTAAATTTCTAATGCTTCGTTATATTTTCCCATATTATGCAAACAGTTTGCGATAAAATATTTTGTTAATATTGCATTTGGATGCTTGATACCTAAAAGTTCAGTTTGTATTTTCTCAACAAAATAATGAATTTCTAAAGCTTCGTTATATTTTCCTATATTCCTCAAACAGGTTGCGATTTTATTTTTTGTTATTACTGTATCTTGATGATTAATACCTAAAATTTCAGTTTGTATTTTCTCAACAGAATAATAAATTTCTAAAGCTTCGTTATATTTTTTCATATTCTGCAAACAGGTTGCGATATTATATTTTGTTCTTATTGTATCTGGATGGTTGATACCTAAAACTTCAGTTTGCATTTTCTCAACAAAATAATTAATTTCTAAAGCTTCGTTATATTTTTCCATATTCTGCAAACAGGTTGCGATATTATATTTTGTTTGTATTGTATCTGGATGGTTGATACCTAAAACTTCAGTTCGTATTTTCTCAACAGAATAATAAATTTCTAAGGCTTCGTTATATTTTCCGATATTATGCAAACAGTTTGCGATAAATTATTTTGTTAATATTGCATTTGGATGCTTGATACCTAAAATTTCAGTTTGTATTTTCTCAACAAAATAATGAATTTCTAAAGCTTCGTTATATTTTCCTATATTCCTCAAACAGGTTGCGATTTTATTTTTTGTTATTACTGTATCTCGATGATTGATACCTAAAATTCCAGTTTGTATTTTCTCAACAGAATAATAAATTTCTAAAGCTTCCTTATATTTTTCCATATTCTGCAAACAGGTTGCGATATTATATTTTGTTCTTATTGTATCTGGATGGTTGATACCTAAAACTTCAGTTCGCATTTTCTCAACAGAATAATTAATTTCTAAAGCTTCGTTATATTTTTCCATATTCTGCAAACAGGTTGCGATATTATATTTTGTTTGTATTGTATCTGGATGGTTGATACCTAAAACTTCAGTTCGCATTTTCTCAACAGAATAATAAATTTCTAAAGCTTCCTTATATTTTTCCATTTTCTGCAAACAGGTTGCGATATTATATTTTGTTCTTATTGTATCTGGATGGTTGATACCTAAAACTTCAGTTCGCATTTTCTCAACAGAATAATAAATTTCTAAAGCTTCCTTATATTTTTCTATATTCTGCAAACAGGTTGCAATATTATATTTTGTTTGTATTGTATCTGGATGGTTGATACCTAAAACTTCAATTCGCATTTTCTCAACAGAATAATTAATTTCTAAAGCTTCGGTATATTTTCCTATATTCTTCAAACAGTTTGCGATATTATGTTTTGTTATAATTGTATCTGGATGGTTGATACCTAAAACTTCAGTTTCTAATATCTCAACAGAATAGTAAATTTCTAAGGCTTCGTTATATTTTTCCATATAATACAAACAGATTGCGATAAAACGTTTTGTTCTTATAACATTTGGATGCTTAATACCTAAAATTTCTGTTTGTATTTTCTCAACAGAATAAAAAATTTCTAAAGCTTCGTTATATTTTCCTATATTCCTCAAACAGGTTGCGATATTATTTTTTGTTATTACTGTATCTGGATGATTGATACCTAAAATTTCAGTTTGTATTTTCTCAACAGAATAATAAATTTCCAAAGCTTCGTTATATTTTTCCATATTCTGCAAACAGATTGCGATATTATATTTTGTTGTTATTGTATCTGGATGGTTGATACCTAAAATTTCAGTTTGTATTTTCTCAACAGAATAATAAATTTCTAAAGCTTCGTTATATTTTCCATTATTCTGCATACAGGTTGCGATATAATATTTTGTTTTTATTGTATCTGGATGGTTTATACCTAAAATTTCAGTTTGTATTTTCTCAACAGAATAATAAATTTCTAAAGCTTCGTTATATTTTCCCAAATTCTTCAAACAGGTTGCGATATTATATTTCGTTATCATTGTATCTGGATGGTTGATACCTAAAATTTCAGTTTGTATTTTCTCAACAAAATAATAAATTTCTAAAGCTTCGTTATATTTTCCCATATTCTGCAAACAGGTTGCGATAATATATTTTGTTCTCATTGTACCCGGATGCTTCATACCTAAAAATTCAGTTCGTATTTGCTCAACAGAATAATAAATTTCTAAAGCTTCGTTATATTTTCCCATACTCTTCAAACAGGTTGCGATATTATGTTTTGTCATCATTGTACCTGGATGCTTGATACCTAAAATTTCAGTTTCTATTTTCTCAACAGAATAATAAATTTTTAAAGCTTCGTTATATTTTCCCATATCCTGCAAACAAGTTGCGATATTATGTTTTGTTATTATTGTATCTGGATAGTTGATACCCAAAATTTCAGTTTGTATTTTCTCAACAGAATAATAAATTTCTAAAGCTTCGTTATATTTTCCCACATCCTGCAAACAGGTTGCGATATTTTGTTTTGTTATCATTGTATCTGGATGGTTGATACCTAAAATTTCAATTTGTATTTTCTCAACAGAATAATAAATTTCTAAAGATTCGTTATATTTTCCCATATTCTTCAAACAGAGTGCGATATTATGTTTTGTATCAAGCGTGATTTTGTTATTTTCACCATAAGTTTCTGTATTAAAACTTTGAAAAGATTTTAATATTTCGATTGCTTCTTTAAATAAACCTTTAGATACTAATAATTTTTTAATAGAAGTTGTCATGCGATGAAAGGTTTCAGAAAACTTTTTTCCGTTAGTGCGAAACATATAGATAAAATGAAAAACAAAATGATTTCCGTAATCTATGTGATCGTTAACTTCATTCAATTCAACTTTAAAATAATTTATGATTAGATTAAGATAGGTATTTGTACTTGAATTTCTCTTTTGAAAACGTTTACATATTAACTGTGTCAGTTCGTGTATTGTATATTTGTTATCATCAAAACAGTTTAGTAAAGAATAACTCATTAGTAATCCAATAGCTTCATCTATTAAAGACTCGTCGTTTATTTTCATTTGATTTGAAATTTTTGTTATAAACTGTTTACTGATGTTTTGACTGTTGCAATGAGATAAACAGTTTAATATATTAAATAGAAAAGGTTTAGTTTTTTCTAATTTTATTAAAACTAAGTTAATTGCTTCTATTGCAGACTTTGTTTCTTCCTCGGACGGAAAGTTATTATTGTCTAATATTACTGAGGATTTCGATTTATATAAATTAATGTATTTTTCTATTGAAATTTTATATATATTTATATATTTTATTGCCTGTGTAACTGCAAACGGATGATAACCAAGTTCTTTAATTAAGTTTCTTATGTGTTCGTCGCTTTTTTCTTTAATATTATTTTTAACATAAACGAATGCTTCTTCAGAAGTAAAAACATCAACTAGTATTTTGTTTACATTGTTCGACCACGTTCTCCATTGGGAGGTAATCAATGTGAATGAATTCGGTTTTCTTGAAATGTACATTGATAAATTTTTAACACTTTCATCGTCGACATTGTCAAAAATATACAAAGTCTTTTCATTTTTATAATAATTGTGAATTTTTTCAACAATCACTTTTATATCAAAATAATCTCCTTTTGTATCATAAACCTGGAGTCCTAATATTTGACAATGGTTTCTTATTGAAGTTTGTAACATTCCAAATTCTGCGTCAATCCAAACAAAGTTTTGATAGAAATTATAAGATATTTCACAATATTTTCTTGCAATATGGGTCTTTCCGACTCCCGACATTCCATATAATACTAAAGTTGACTTTTGTTCATCTTGTAAAAAGTAATCGTGAATTTCATGAAGTAGTTTCTTGCGTGAAAATAAATTTTCGGAAAAAGATTGATTACCTAAAACAGACAAAAGGTTAGATATATTATAAAAATGTTATTATTTCAATTAAAATAAATTTAATATCATTAAAAAAAAGTTTTAACTTCCTACTAAATTTTTCTTTTTTTTTCAAATGCAGTGTGTTATTATTAAATTTAAAAAAGTTTTTATATATATAAAACTATACTAGTTTTGAAAAAATTTTGGAATAAAGTTTTGTTATACTATAACAATTTTATATTTTAAAAAGGTTTCGTAAATAAATCTTAATGTGGTGTACTTTATGAACTTAACAAATTGAAAAACATCTATTACTCAAGAGAATACAAGTAAAAATACAATTTAATTTGCAGTAATTTTAACTTTGAACTGAGTTTTTGAATTTAAATCTCGGACTATGAAAAAAAACATTTTTTTATAGCGTGAGTACTATCAACTTTTTTTTTTTTATTACGAATCCTAAAAACTGTATAAATTTTTCCAAGCAATCAGAGAGAGTTGGCTTCTTATCATGACAAGAATAAATGGTAGTATCATCAGCGAACATTGCTACCTACACCACAAGATGTGAGAATATCTGGAAGATCATTAATGTAAAATAAAAAGAGTTTAGGGCCAGAGTTAAACCTTGAAGAACCCCTGAAGTTACAAAATAAATAGGAAGGTGCTGTCCATCGAGAAGAACCCCTGAAGTTACAAAATAAATAGGAAGGTGCTGTCCATCGAGGACAACATTTATTTTACGATTGAAAAGGAAGGACTTAATATTCTTAAAGATGTTACCAGATACACTCTAAGAAGAGAGCTAATAGGGAAGACCAGCATGCCAAACTTTATCAAAAGCTTTAGAAATGTCAAGAGCTATGGCCTTAACCTTTATGTAATGCATGATAAAACCTATTGGTTATTACTGTTAGTAAATCAGCTGTAGAACAAGAAGATCGAAATCCATATTGATGATCGAAACGTAAGCTATTAGATTCAAGATAAGAGATTAAGTGTTTGCTAATTATAGATTCAAAAACCTTGCTTATAAAGGGAAGATGATTAATGGGAAAGTAGTTAGCTCCGGAAAACACTTTTGCGAGACTGCAACAGGTATGTTGCCTGCACCACAAGTTGTAGAAGAGTCAAAGCAGGAAATTAATTTTAATACGGATGCTGGAGTGAAACGAATGTCAAGCAATTGATCAACCTGTTTGATGGCTATATCAGGTAGAACGCAATTAGTTGAATCAAGAAATTTTATTGATGAAAAGTTGTTAGCAAACAATCCAACTTTATCTTTAGGTGTGGTGAAGTCTGAACCATACAAGAGAGGTGGAATGACAGATTTGCCGTTATTATTGATACTGTTGAAGATTCTGAAGAAGTCACGAAGATCAAATTTTTGTGTTGAAATACACATATTTCACGACCTGAGAAGAGCGGGCTTTGGCATAAGATAAAACATTTCTTAATGGTTTCTAACAATAGTAAACAGATGCTTGTTTTCTAGAGAATTAATTTGCTGATAGATATGGAAGTAACAATTTCGAATAAAAATTGCGTCAGCACAATGTGAAGAAAAACAGGGAGAAGAGTGAGGCTTGACCTGAAATTATCGAGAGGGAATAAAAGATTCCCTGCCAACCTGAATCTACAAAGTTATGCTTAAGAAGCACATTTGTCAACAGGAAGATAAAAGATTTCTATCCAAGCGCCATCAGGAAGAAAGTTACGTAAAGAGTGTCAGTCAGATTTAAGATAAAACATGATGAAGCCGTCTCTACTTGTCAAACTGCGAACTCGATTACGAAACTCTATGCAAACTTAATTACGAAGTTGCAAAATTGGTTACAAGTTTGATGCATAACTCTAATCCTTGAGTATGGCATGGATGATTAAAATTTGTTAACATTTCAATTTGATTTCCATCTAAAATGTGAGTCTCCCATTTCAGATAAAAAGGAGTAGAGAGCCATTCTCAAAGAGTAGAAAGATGCATCAAACTTGTAAGCAAAACTTCAGATCATATTTACAGCTTGGCTAGTAGAGACAGCTTCATTTGCACAAGACTTGCATCACGAAAAATAATGCTTTTATTCAACACAAAAAGACAGTTTGAGACAGTACCAAATGAAACAGTTAGTTGAACTTTATTGCAGCTAAACTTCCACTCCTATTAAAACTTTAATTTTACATTATGGACTGCAAAGCTTATTTGCCAGAAACTCATGAAACAGTGTTTTTTTGTAAAAACTCAGCCCTCTAGCGGCAACTGAAGACATTAAAATATTTTTTGTAAAACTAAAACCATTTCTAACTTTTTTAATTAATAAATAATTTTATTTTCTAAAAAAGGTTAGAAAACCTGTTTTTTAAGAAAAATAAAACCCTAGCGCAAACTGAAGACATTAAAAAAAAAAAATTGGCACTTACTTTTTATAGTATTATGCAACTTTTCTGCTCTATTACAATTTCAAAATCAAAAAAAGTTGTTTTTCGATACACCCTAATATATATATATATATATATATATATATATATATATATATATATATATATATATATATATATATATATATATATATATATATATATATATATATATATATATATATATATACATCTATATATATATATATATATATATATATATATATGTGACCAATCTGACCAAAACCAGTCACATGTATAAAATTTTAAGTTTTGAGTGGGATACATATTTGAAAAGGTATAATATTCTGCTTTAAAATGATGCAAAAACTATTGCTCTAGCTTGACCCTAGCCAAAGTTATGAGCAAAAATGTAACATCTATATTAAAATTTTAAAACGGAAAAAAACGCGTAAATTTTTAAAAAAATTGCTCTGATTGGTCAAATTTCAAATGAGACAAAGAAACACGTGTACGCCATTGAATAGCTAAAGAGGTAGGCTTTCTAACCAAACCAAAATGTCAAGGTTATTATTGCGCTAGACAGTAATTTTTATTACTGAAAGTGGACCAATTTAATGAGTAATCACAGAAATTTTAAGACAATAGCCTCACAAAAATCACCAAATTAACCATCAAAAAATTATTTTTTATTAAAAGTTAAGTTTGAGTAGCAAAGAAAATTTAATTAAGTAAACAATTATGCAAAAAAATAAATAATGATAAAAATTGAATTTTTGAGATGTTTTGATGGTTTTCTCAATATAACATAACGCGACATCCGACTGGTTTTGGTCAGATGCGTCAAAAACAAAAAGTTTATACGCAGCCTTATTAATCAAATTCAACAAAAATATGTTTATATATATATATATATATATATATATATATATATATATATATATATATATATATATATATATATATATATATATATATATATATATATATAAACATATATTTGTTGAATTTGAAACTTTTTGTTTTAAATTTATTTCAATGTAATTATATATTTACAATATTTTGCTGACCTTTAGCGGTCAGCATCATCAGGTGCAGTAAAAAATGTTACAAAAATTGTTACAAAACTTTATAAATCAAACCATCAAAAAAGAAGACATTACGGGCGTAAAATAAAATAATTTTTATTAAATAATATAATGGCTTCAGTTAAAATTATTTTTATTTTTGACCAAAATAAATGGTATCCATGTTCTTTTGTTTTTATTAATTTTATTTTCACTGTTCAATTTTCTATTCATTTTTAGATCTTTTATACAGTTAACATAAGCAAGTTCATGGTTATTTATGGTATAAACATGATGGGTTGTGTTTTGACTCTGTTTAGCAATTGTACAGACAAAGGATTTTTTATGTTGGTATTTGGAGGTACTAAGTACAACTCCATTCGTACAAGCGATTAACAGCTATGTAAAAATTTGACTGGGGGCCACGTACATCATAGACTGAATATAATTTAAAATCATTAGCAAATTGTTTAAGTTTAACATCAAGCTCTTTATTAATGTGGATCACATCATTGATAAATAATAAGAATAGAGTAGGTCCTAGAACGCTTCACTATGGGACACTGCTTGTTACAGATATAGCGTTGTAAGTAACATTGTTTAAATTTACGACCTGTGACTTCATGTGCAGAAAATAAGTTAGCTGATTAAGAAGATTGCCAACATTACCGTAAGCAGGTAATTTCATTAGTAACTTGGGATGTGAAACTGAATCGAATGCTTTCTTAAAATTAAAATAAATAATATCTGTAGGAATGCAGCACTGAAGTCCACCCATGAAGACTTTCTAGAATATAAGTACAGGTACTGCGTTTACGAATAAAACCATGCTGCTCTTTTGTGATTAGGTTATTGAGTAAGAAATAATTTATCATTTTGTTATTAATGATTCTTTCCATTACTTGACAACAAGTAAATGTCAAGGAGATGGGTCTATATTTTCATGGGTCAACTGTTGGTCTTTTTTTGTGAATTGGAATAATGCTTGCTACTTTCCAGTTTAATGGTAAAGCACCATCTTTAAATGAGGTATCAAATAAATGGCTTAAGGGAATCGATAAACTATTAACACAATTTAGAAAAACATTGGGAAAACCGTCTAGACCAGTAGATGTGGTGTGTTTAAGTGCTCTCAGTGCTTCCTCGACTGTATAAGAAAAGAAGTTCATAGACGACAGACAAGTTGCATGTACATTAACATGATCCATAAACTTTGGTGATAAACCATTATCGACTGTAAAAACAATAAATATATATATATATATATATATATATATATATATATATATATATATATATATATATATATACATATATATATATATATATATATATATATATATATATATATATATATATATATATATATATATATAAACACACACATATATATATATAAATATATATATATATATATATATATATTTTATATATATATATATTTATATTTTATATATATATATATATATATATTTTTATATATCTATATATTTCATATTTATCTGCAAATGAATTCTCCAGAAAACAGATGTATGTTTACGATTGCTAGAAAATATTGTAAAATGGTATTGTATAATGCTAAAACCCTCTATTTTCAGGTCACAAAGTCTTGTATTTATCAAAAATTAGGCTCTCACGACTTCTGGAGAATCTTAAACAGTATCTATAATGAAGGCAAATCTGTCATTCTAACTCTCTTGTATAATTCAGGTTTTGTCACCTCCCCTAAAGACAAAGCAAAACTGTTTGATAAAAACTTTTTCTTAATATCATCTCTTGATTCCACTATTTGCATTCTACCTGATACAGCCAACAAAAAGACTGAACCATTGCTTGATATTCTTATCATTCTGTATCTAAAGCCATTTCCTGCTTAGTCTCTTCTACAGTTTGTGGTACAGACAACGAACCTGTTATAGTGTTAAAGAAATGTTCTCCGGAGCTGTCTATACTTACAAAACTAATTAACAAGTGCCTATCAAAGTCTTGTTCTCTCGCCTTCTGGAAAGCAGCATTTGTTATCTCTATTTTCATAAAAATGGATGACGATCTGACTTGTTTAATTACCATCCCATTTGTGTTCTTACTACCAAAAGCAAGGTTTTTGAGTCTTTAATTAACAAAGAACTAATCTTTAATCTTGAATCTAATAACTTACTTTCTGTTCATCAATATGAGTATCAATCATCTTTTTCTACTGCTGAGTTTGTTGCGGTAATAAATGATAGTTTTTATGGTGCATTATATAAATGTGGAGAAGTTGGGGCTATCACTCTAGATATTTTTTAAAGCCATTGATAAATTTAGAATCTCCATAATCTTTCTTCTAACATCTTTAAGATAACTGAATCCTTCCTTACCAGTTGTAGCATAAAAGTCGTCTTTGATGGACAGCACTCTGTTTCATATCTTGCAACTTTAGAGTTACTTCAAGGTTCTATCCTTAACCTATACTTGTTTTAATTTATATCAACAATCACCCAGAAACTCTCTCATCTAAGATGGCATTGTTTACTGAAGATACTACCATTTTTTATCTCTATAAATCTCAAATTGTAAACATAGTTGGACCTGCTTCTGCAGCTAACCTCCAACGATTATCACATTGTCAAAATGTTGCTTCTCAGCCATAGGTACAGATTTTGCACCAGATTATGTATGTCTTACTATCGGAATGAGACTAAGCATTTAAAGAATTAAAAATGTTTTTTTAATATTCACCTGATATTAGCTTTTAAACAACCTCCTAACTTACTAAAAAAACTAACTTCTTCAAATATTGAAGTAACTAGTAAGAAGATTCGTATATTCAAATGCAAAGATATTCGGTGCAAAATTTGCAAACTATACCTTCAAGTAGTAGATGAGTTTAAAACATCTAACAGTACTATTTGGAAAGTGAAAATTCATTTACAAAGGAAAAAAAACATGCAAAAAACAAGCATATACTAGTAAAACTAATAATTTAAGATTACATATAAACGGACTTATTTCCAGTTGCAGAACTGGCTTATCAAGTGATCGATTTGACAACCATGTTTATACTTGTCAACACACCCTCAAAAGTGTAATTAAACCTTATTTCCAACTTTTCGCCTTTCTTGAGCCTAACAATGAAAGTTTTTTGTTATCATATGAAGAGCATTTGCACAAACAAAAACAGATATTTCCTATAAAAAACATTTAATTAATATTTACTTTCTATAATTACAATTCAATCTTTCACAAACAATAGCTATCCATAGCAACAATATGAAAATTAAATTATTTTTGATTTAATACAAATATTTTGCAATAATACTGAAAACAGCACTACTGATGATTATTTGAAAGGCCTCTAGTGCTAATAGTTTTAATATACATATATATATAAATATATATATATATATATATATATATATATATATATATATATATATATATATATATATATATACATATATATATATATATATATATATATATATACATATATATATATATATATATATATATACATATATATATATTTTACACATATATATATATATATGTATATATATATATATATATACATATATATATATATACATAATTATATATATATGAATATATACATATATATATATATATATATATTTATATATATATATATATATATATATATATATATATATATATATATATATATATATATATATAAGTATATATACATTTATATATATATATATAATTTATAATAAATATGTTTCGACTATATCATAGCCATCATTAGTTAAAACATATTAATATGCTTAAATCAGTAAAATAAGTTAAACTAATAAAGACCATATAATAAAATAAAACAATGAAAATCCAATTAAAAAATGTAACAAATGTTTTAAAAACTATAAAAGAACCGGTAATGTTAAAAGGAACTAGGTTGAAAGTGTCATTTTCAAATGGTTTATCCACTGTTTTTGTATTTTATTTAAAAAAGAAAGATAAAATAATGCTATCAGTAAACATTTAAAGACAAAAAAGTAATTTTACATAATTAAAAGTTTAAAAGGTGTTAATAATTAAGGTTTTAAAAAACTGCGATTCAACTTTTCGCGCGCAGTTTTAAAATTGGAACTTAGAAATAATAGACAATTCGAAACAAATTTTTAACAATACCAAATATAAAATAAAAAACTGTTAATAAAAAATTATGATAGCAATATATAACAGCGAAGTAATTAAATAATTTAAAAAGTACTAGTTATCTTTTTTTAGATATTTAAAAAATATTTAATTTTGACAAAAAACAAGTAATTTTCATGAACTTTACTCTCATATCTTTTTTTATAATAAAATTAGAACATTGAGGTTTTTTGCATCAATTAGTTTGACTCAACTTTTTCCGGACCATAAAATACCATAAGTTTCTTAAGTACCAAAACGCGTCAAATTTGTTTGAAAATTTGTGTGTTGTTACTACTAGTAATTTTTAACAGTTTTACTATTAATTTTTACTTGATTTGTTTTTTCCACTCTATGTACATGATTTCTTTAAGTTTAAATGTAAACTTGTTGGAGGCTGAATCCAAAATTGAAAAAATAGCATGATTAAAACTATTAAAACAGCTTTCATTAAGATGAATATGTTTATAAATGTCCAAGTTTTTATCCCTTTTTTGTTGCTCGATTATTTGTTTCTTTATGTGGCGAGTAGTTTCACCAATCTAACAAGATTTGTCTGCGCATTTAAATTTGAATTTGAATGCGCAAAATTATGTTATATTGATTAACAAAAAAATTATTGACTTTTTTAGCAATCGTACTTTGGTCACTATACTCTGTTTTGTTTATGACAATTTAAGCAGGTAAACTATTTGATTTAATTTTTTTGTTCCCAATTATTTCTTTTATAGTATTCCATTTTTTTTGGTAATGTCATCAGATGCATTTTTTATTTGGTTCAAGTAGTAATTTTTCTTCAAACTTTTTTTTTAAAAAAAAAAAAAAAAAAGGTTCATATACATTTTTAAAATCTTATTATTTATATCATTTTCCTGTGATATTCTTACAATATGTTAATATGAGTAAAATATTAATGCAAGCAAATACATTTACATACATGCATTTTAGTTTTGTTTAAATTTATAAATAATTTATAAATAATTCATTTTATTTGAATCAACAACTCTTTAAAGAATTTAAAAAAAAATCATTAACAAAAATTGTTAAAATATTTAACATCAACACAATATCATAACTTTTAAACTAAATTGAAACTTGAATACTACAAATTATTTTGGAATGTTTTTGTATTATTATTATTTTTTGTTCTGATTCACTAACAACAAGATTGCCAGCATCCACTGTTAAGATAGGATTAAATAATACAGGTAGTAACATAGTAACATAAGTAACATAGATTAATGTAGATAAGTAACAAAACAGGAAAGAGGATAAACATCAATAGCAAAATTCCAAGTCTAATCGCCTCCATTTAAAGCTCAGAAAAATCTTTCAGTCATAGCATGTTGCAAGTTAGCCAAAGAGCAAGAAGATTGAAACCTGTATTAATTTCCTTACAATAAGTTATTTGATTAAGATAGGATGTTAGAAATTTGTTAATCAAAGATTCAAATGAAAAAATGAAACTTAATATATATTAAAAAAATTTAAATAAACTATATGTATTGAATAAAGTTAAACAAACTTACTTTCGTAACTCCCTGTTTTGGCAGAAAAACTAGAAGATTTTTCTGGTAAATCTGAAGTCTCTAAATAATATATTAAAGTTATTAATTCTAACAAACAAAAATATATACATTAAATATACCTAATAGAACTAGTTATAAATAAATAGTCACAGCAGTTCGCAAATCAGCCATGGTGCAAAAAAACAAAAAACTTTATTGATTGGTTGACATTATGTTATTTGACTTAAGATAGCACGTTAGCAATAATTTGAACATAGACTTCAAGATTTTTTTAAACAACTTCACTTCCAACAAGGCTACAAGCAACCACTATTAGAGTTGAAAATTACTGGAAGAGAAAAGATGAAGTTTGTAGAGCAAGATAACGATTGACAGACGACTTAAAAGATTGAAAATTATATGAAACAGGAAAACAAGATGTAGGAAGCAAATTCCAAAGAATTGATGTTCTAGGAAAAAAACAAGACGAATTGGAATTTTTGGAGCATTTAAGAAAAGTCACAGAACATGGATGAGATTTATTCGAATGACGAGTAACATTAAAATGAATTTTAGTAGATGGCACAAAAGACACTAGCTCTTTAGAGCAGTGCTCATTATGGTATTGGGTTGGGAAATAAATTCATTTGGTTTTTTTCAAAATAGATTATTTAAAAGAGTCGTTTGTTTTTGTTGCAAAATGTTTGTATTCATTAGACAGAGCCTCTTCTGCTCTACAGAACTGTGTTATTTGTTTTTTTAAATATTTTATTTTTTCCTATTTTTGACCCTTAGAATTGGAATACCCAGGTGGCAAAAATCAGCATTTTCGAGCCCTTCTTTTCTTTGCTTTTCATCGCGGTTGAAAAGCAGCTGAATTGGCAAAAAAAGTTGAACTGTGACCATAAGACAGTCTTTAATTATCTTTACTAAATGGGATTTGTCAAAAAGCTTGAAACCTGGGTGCCTCACAAGCTTAACAATAACAATAAAGAAAATCGTCTTCAAACGGAGTAAAAAAGTTCCGAGCACGATAAAGAGATGCAATTTTAGCAGATGCTAACTTTTCAATGGACTTAAAATACGGTTGCCAAGAAAGATTGAAAGTAAGAATTAATCTTAGAAAATGAAGGGTAGATAACTCATCAAATACATTACCGTTCATATACAAGAAGATCTAAATTATTGCAATAATGATTGGCTGAAAAAAATTAGGTTTTATCTGAATTAAATTTCACCAGTCATTGTGAGCCCCATATTGAAGTAGAAGTGAGACCCTTTTCAAGCTCAATTGTCCCTCCAAGCAATCAAAGAGTGGTAGTATCATCAGCAAACAATGCCACCCTAGATGTGAGAATATCTGCAAAATCGTTAATGTAAACTAAAAAGAGTATAGGGCCAAGGATTGAACCTTTAAGGAACCCTTGAATTTACAGAATATAAAGAACAGTGCTGTCCATGAAGGACAACTTTTATACTACAATTGAAAAGGAAGGACTCAATAATCTTAAAGATGTTACCAGATACACTGTAAGAAGAGAGCTTATGTTACAAGATACACTGTAAGCTGTAAGAAGAGATCTTATGGAGAAGACCAGCATGCCAAACTTAATCAAAAGCTTTAGAAATGTCAAGAGCAATGGTCGTAACCTCTCCACCTCTATCTAATGCACGATAAAACCTATCGGTTGTTACTGTTAGCAAATCAGCTGTAGAACAAGAAGATTTATTGATAATCAGAAAGTAAGCAATTAGAGTCAAGATAAGAGATTAGATAGCAAATCAGCTGATAAGAGATTAGATAGCAAATCAGCAAATCAGATAAGAGATTAGATAGCAAATCAGCAAATAGCAAGATAAGAGATTAGATAGCAAATCAGCTGTAGAACAAGAAGATTTATTGATAATCAGAAAGTAAGCAATTAGAGTCAAGATAAGAGATTAAGTGTTTGTTAATTGAAGATTCAAAAACCTTGCTTATGATAGGAAGAAAACTAGTAGGACAGTTAAACATATCAGATCGCTCTACAGAATTTTTGAAAATTTGGATAACAGATACTGTTTTCAAGCACGCCGGAAAGCAAGTCTCTTATACGCATTTGGTAAATTTTTAAAAGTATGGATGGCAGCTCGGGCATACATTTATACATATAATATAAATATTATATGTATAAATGTATGTTTAATTGTATGTTTAAATGTATATAAAATTTTATAATAAATATGTATTAAGTAAAGTTAAACTAACTAACTTTTATAATTACATTTCTTGGCAGAAAAACTTGAAGATATTTCTGGTAAATCTGAAGTTTCTAAATAATATATTAAAGTTATTACTTTTAACAAACAAAAACTTTTACAATAAATATATCTTACATAATTGGGTAAAATAAATAGTCACAGCAGTTAGCAAATCAGCCATAGTGTGAATAATAGAAAAAATGTATTGATTATCTGATAATGAGTTATTTGAGTCATGAAACATGTTCGCAATTTTTTGATCAAATGCCTAAAGATATTGAAATAACACCCTATAATGAAAATTTCGGACAAATTTTAATTTCATTTATTACTTAATTTATTTTATGCGCGCAAAAAATATTTATACTTATTTGAAAGAGGATTTTACAACATATTTAAATTTAATTTAGTTAAGTTAAAAATATTATTTAAATATTAAAAATAAATGGTCAAAGTAAAGGACCTCAAAAAATTTATGGAAATTTTTTACCAAAAAAATCGAGAAAAAGGTAAAGCGTTTGTTGATAAGCAGTTTATGGAATGGGGTTTACCCAGATTCAACTGCTTACAATAAAACTGTAATATTGGAGAATGGATCTCTAAAAAGAAAAGTTGGAAGTGGTCGAATCGCTAAGGTAGCTACTAAAGAAAATGTTTCAATAGTTGCTAGAGTTTTTGAAAATAAGTCAGGGTGCTCCCAAAAGAAAGTAGCTCAAGTTTTTAACTGTAGTCAAACTCGAATTTCCCAAGTATTAAAACAATGACTAACATTCAAAGTTTCAAAAAAAACAAAGATCGTAGCCATCAGCAGAAGAAAGCTATGCGTCCTAGATGTTGTAAATTGTACAAAAATTATAAAAAACTTGGATTTTATTATGGATTGTGAAAGCTGTTTTACCTTAAACAATAGCACATTAGCTGGTAATGATAGGTTTTATGCCGCTGATCCTTCTCAATGTTCTGACCAAGTAAGATACAATTTGTGTAAAAAGTACGAGGACAAGCTCTTAGTTTCGTGTTGCATCAGCCCCCGTGGAATAAACCCTCTTTATATTCATCACAGTAAGCAGGCAATCAACCAATACTGATCCAGCTCGATCACAATACGCAAAGGCAAAGTCAGTCATCGACTTTTTAAAATTGAAAAAAATCAACATTGTACCCAAAGATATAAACCCAGCTAACGTTCAAGAAGCAAGGCCAATTGAAAACTTTTGGGGTGATTTAAAACGGCTAGTGTACGAGAATAATTAGGGAGCTGAGAATTTGGAAGAGCTTCAAGCAAGAATTAGATATTGTTATTCAAAGATGAATAAAGAAATTTTCCTTACTCAAATAAAACATCTTTCAAAAAAACTTTATAACATTGCTAAATATGGTATTTGAAATAATTATTTTAATATATTTATAAACTACGTATACTAACATTTTAACAGTTGAAATATTAAATAATAAATTTTATTAGTTCTTAAAATATTATTTTTAAATTTTTTCCAAAATTTTTTTTATGAGGTGTTATGTTAAATATAAAGTAAAATTAAATAAACTGACTCTATATTTACCTTTCTTGACAGAAAAACTGGGAAATAGTTCGGGCGAAAATGAAGTCACTAAATAATATATCAAAGCTATTACTTCTAAGAAACAAAAA
Source organism: Hydra vulgaris (assembly GCF_038396675.1). NCBI lineage: Eukaryota > Metazoa > Cnidaria > Hydrozoa > Anthoathecata > Hydridae > Hydra > Hydra vulgaris. Next base: position 4,931,671 of record NC_088920.1, read on the forward strand.
CATTTATATAAAATATACGTATGGAGATTAATAAATATATCTGTAACTTGAACTGTATTCTTTTATTTTCTATTTAAAGTAAAAAACTATTAATTATAGCTTGTATATAGATGTAAAAATTTCAAAACAATATGAAATAATTTAAAGGACTGATATTCGAAACTGAATTGCGCATGATTGAGTTATTTTAATTATAAACCTCAAAAACAGAATGATATATTTATTTTATTATAAAAAAGTAGCATTATCAGCTTATAGAGTCACTTCAGATGTAAAGTTATCACAAAGATCATTAATGTAGATAAGTAAGAAAACAAAACAGAGGATAGATATGTCAAGAGCAATAGCCATGTCCTGGTCGCCTCTATTTAACGCTCAATAAAATTGTTTAGTCATAGCAGTAAACAAATCAGTCACAAAGCGAGAAAATGAAAAACTTTATTAATTGTTTGAAAATAAGTTATTTGACTCAAGATATATAGTTAGAAAGTTTGTAGATCAAAAACTCAAAGATTGAAATATCTTAAATATTAAGTAAATTTAAATAAACTAACTTTTATTATTATCTTTATTAACAAAAAAAAAAATTTATTTTTCAAATTATTTTAAATATTTTATATAAGTTTTTATATAATTTTGCTTCTTTTGAGACCTAACACAATATACTTTTGAACAACTATTTTTTTGATAATTGTAGGGACCCCTCTGATGTTTAAGGGTCTTCAGCTACCCTTGAAAAATTTTTATTTTTGAAAATTATTTAGAAAGGACATGCGCAAAGCACTTTGACAGTTGCTTGTACAAAGCGGAAAAATAGTTCAACTTCTTTGAAATTGAGTAAAGATAATTGATATCATATATCAGAAAAAAGATAATTGATATCATATAATTCGCAAGTATCCAAATTAGCTATTATACCAGTTCAAGGAAAAATTGGTCTGCCTAATTTTATGTAATTTCTAAACACAAAACACCTTTAATTAATTAAAGCTTTTACACTTAATACTTCTAATAAAATTAAGTATTTTCAGACATAATACTTCTATTCAAATAGTCGAAGGTTTTAAACCAAAGAGCAATAAAGTTAACATGTCAATTCAGTTTCTTGCTTTTCTTTTTTCACAAACAAAAAATTTTAATATTTTCCATTTAAATGCTTCATAAACTTCTTCCTTAACAAAAAAGTTTTCATGTCCTTTTAAACCTTTATTCCTTTGAAGGCTGAATAAACGTAAATTTCATAAGCGCGAATTGGCATAAATGCAAACTGGCGGAGGTGCGAATGTAAAATTTGTGTATTTTCAGCCTCGAGTTTTTTTTTATGCCGACAGAAAATATGCTATTTTTGACTTGGTCAATACACAACACAAACACCAGCATTGTTGTAGTTTTGGTAAGGACACCTATTTTAGATTTTACATTTTTAATCTCAGACAAACTGAAGACTTAAGTAGCATGTTATTTAAACTCTTTTCCATGAGCCAGAGTGACAGACTTGTGGGTGCCTTCAATATCTGAAATAATTTTATCTTTGTGGAGCTTTAGATAGTTGGTGAGCATAAAATCTTTGTCACCTGTCACATATATATGTCTTAATATCTTCTGTTGGTAGTTATATTTTATTTTGTTAGTAGTTATTATATGAGATAAATTAATGCAGCAAAGTTTTCATTTGATTCATGAAATTTAAAAGCCAACCAATGCTAATGTTAACACCTATAGAATAACTTTAAACAACTTTTCAAAGGCTGAAATCAAAACATTTGTACACAAAGTTTTAAATTCTTTAAGTATCCTTCAAGGTAATTTTTTTTTTATGTTTTGACATTGATAAGACAGCAGCAAAACTAATATCAATTTCACTGAGTTAAAGCATTTAAAAAAAATCTTTTTTTTGACACTTTGACAAAATGTTGCCATAGACACTTTAATGTCGTCATAGAGACTTAGATAGAATATTGCAAACCAGTCAAAAAAACAGATTTAGATAAAAATTAGAGTTAAAATAAGGAAAAAGGTTTTTTTAAAGAATTTTGGCACAGAAATGAATTTGGCCGACCTTCTAAAGCTGCTTGACATACTTCTTCATCTTCGATTTCAGCTATGTTTTCAAATGCAAGAGCAAATGGGTTCTCTTGACTAGTTATAGTCTGCAAAAGTTCAAATCACGTATGCAACAATCATTTTTCTATTTCAAAAATTCAAAGCAATATTAGGATTAAAAATATATAACTGACAATACGAAGGCAGAACATCTTGATAAGGTCTCAGATTACCAACATGATGCACAATTTGTCTGCAAACCCTAAAACAGGGTGAGCCATGATTTGACAGAGGAGCTATTCAGGCTGTGAATGAAGCAAAAGATAAACATCCATTATAATTTTTGACATCCTTGAAGAAATTTTGAATAATGGCATAATCAACTTGGTTGCCTGTCAATAAATCACTCATGAGCAGAGGATAGAGTTAAAGTGGAGCCAAAACAACTTTTCTGGAATGACAGCACAAAAAATATTTACCACCACTTTACTGACAAATACGATTCATTTCTACAAGGTTTCTCCATTTCTCTCTATAAAAACATTATTTATTGCAATACAATGCATTCCACGCCTAAGTAATACTTGTCTAGCCTTATTCCTTTTAATTTTGCGACAATAAATTTCTTCTTGTCAAGCCTCATTCCTTTCATTTTGATATCAAATAAGTTCTTCTTGTCTAGCCTCATTTCTCTCATTCCGATGATTTCTTCTAATTTCAGCAAGTTATTTGACATAACTATGTTAAGATACTACTTTTTATTATTTAACTACTACTTTATTTGACTACTACTACTAGAAACTATGTTAAGATAAAACTTGATTTTTGCAATACTAATCTAAAATCAGTTGTCTAGTCAGGTTGTTTGTTGGGCCAGGTTTTCCTGCTACTGGGGACATGTAACCCTGCTTCATGTCCTGCTGCCTTATTGGATTTTTTATGCAAATGCTAGGAGAAGTCAACTAAACTTAAAACAACCCCTGCCTAAGGGCTCTTAGTTGAGTTAAGACTAGAGTTGATATCTCGATAAAAACACTCATCTTGGGCAGATGTTAAACACACCTGCTACTGTCTTGTAAAAGGCCTCCTAGGGAAGGACTTTAGGCCTAAACAGATTCTATCTGTTGACCAGATTCGCACCCCTTCTTTATCTATTAGGCTGGCACAGATGTGTTTATAAAACATTGTTTCCAGTTTAGGATATTGAATGCTGGATCTTTTTGACTCGATGCATAGTTTTGCTTGTGTGTCAATTTTTATGAATAAGCAACTTATTATATTATTGCCTAATGCAGGTACACCTCATAACCATAAAACTTAGTTTTATGGTTCTGAGGCTGGCTAGTAGTCAGGTTTCCCGAACTCTGTGGCAGTTCTCAGAGAGGCTGATTCCATCAAAAGCTGAAAAATATCAGAGTACTAACAGTGCAATACTGCAAATATCTCCCTGTTTGTGATGGCACTCCCAGTGCCATCCCGAAAAATGGTCTTCCTGTTTGTGCTTTTGGTGTGCATTGTTGAAGCCACATTTGAAGTCCTTTGTTACTGCTTACGGTTTGTTAATAGTAATGAGGCAATTGCTTGGATTATTAGATAGTGTATTGAGTACTACCTATATTTTGAGTAAAGTTTTAAAAAAAACTTAAAATATCTAAAGTACCAAAAACTATAAAACACAAAAAACTATCATCATCAACAAGTTCTCTGAACCTATCATTAACTAAAATTTGTGGTCTTCGATGTTAGTTTTCTACTGTTGAGTCTTATCACTTGCAAAGTTCACCAGGCTAAGTTGCTCTTTATGAGACTTATTTGAGTTCAGCTGTCTCATCTTGTGGTCTTAGTGTAAATGGTGGTCTTTCTTTAATTCTTTACCACCTCTCTTGTATGGTTTCAGACTTTGTCACCTCACCTAAAGACAAAGCTGAATTGTTTGCTAAGAATTTTTTATCAATACATTTTCTTAATTTGACTAGTTGCGTTATACCTAAAAAAACAATCAAACAGGTTGATCCATTGCTTGATATTCGTATCACTCTAGCATCTTTATCAAAAGTGATTTACTGCTTAGACTCTTCTACAGCTTGTGGTCCAGGCAACATACCTGTTGTAGTCTTGCAAAAGTGTTCTCTTGAGTTGTCATCCGTACTATTTAACAAGTGCTTATCAGAGTCTTGCTTTCTGAAATGCTGGAAAGCGGCATTTGTTATCCATATTTTCAAAAATTCTGGAGAGCAATTTGATTTGTTTAACGACTTTAACATTAGTCTCCTTCTTGTCATAAGCAAGGTTTTTGAATCTTTAATTAAAAAAAACTTAATCTCTTATCTTGAATCTAAAAACTTTCCTTCTGATTATCGATATGGACTTTGATCTTCTTGTTTTACAGCTGATTTGCTATCAGTAATAACCGATAGATCTTATTGTACATTTGATAAAATTGGAGAGGTAAGGCTATCGTTTTTACCATTTCTAAAGCTTTTGATAAAGTTTAGCATGCTGGTCTTTTCCATAAGCTCTCCTCTTACAGTGTATTAGGTAACATCTTTAAGATTATTGAATGCTTCTTTTAAGGTTCAATCCTTGGCCCTATACTCTTTTTAATTTACAATTTTCTATTTTAACTAATTTTCCAGATACTCTCACATCTAAGGTGGCATTGTTTTTTGATAATATTACCATATATTCTTGTCAAGATAAGAAGCCGACACTCTCTGATTGCTTGGAGGGGGAATTTAGGCTTGAAAAAAATCTCACATTTGCTACAGCATGGGGCTTAGAGTGGAACTTTAAATTAAATAAAACTTAATTTTTTTCAGCCAATTTTTATCGCAATAATTTAGATCTTCCTATATTTATGAATGATAATGAACTATATAAGTCATATACCTTTCATGTTCTAGGATCAACTCTTACTTTCGATCTTTCTTGGAAACCATATATCAAATCCGTTGCAAAATTAGCAAAACCTGCAAAGGTTGTATCACTTTATTGTGCTCGACACTTTCATACTCCGGATTCCATACTTTATCTCTATAAACCTCAAATTCATCCTTGTATGGAATACTGTTGCCATATCTGGGGCGGATCTTCTAATGATGCCCTTTCTCTTTTAGACAAGGTGCAAAAACGCATTGTAAACAGATTTGGACCTGGTCATGCAGCCAATCTTTAGCCATTACTACATCGTCGTAATTTGCTTCTCTTTCTCTTTTCTACAAATACTATTATGGGCACTGCTCTAAATAGCTAGCGTCTCTTGTGCTATCTACTAAAATTTATTCTCGTGTTACTCCTCATTCCCATAAGTCATATCCTTTTTCTGTGACTGTTCCTTGAACATCAGTTGTTTGGAATTCGCTTCTTCCATCTTGCTTTCTTGATTCATATAACTTGCAATAGACTTTAAAGTTGTCTGTCAAAAGTAAACGACCAGGGCTGGTATTTGACCTGAGCGAAAGCCGTTCATGGCTGGGGCTGTATAAATATTGGTGCATATTGATATAATATATAAAAACAAGTCAATATGCTCCAATGTTTATGCAGTCACGTCTGTAGAACCAGCTATGGCCACAGTTAAATAAGTTAGCCCGTTCGTTTACTATCTGCCAATTGTTATCTTGCTCTACAAACTTCATCTTTTCTCTTTCAGTAACTTCTAACTTTAATAGTGGTTGCTTACAGCCTTGTTGGAAGAGAAGATAAGTAAAAAAAAAACTAAATTTGGTTTAGAATTCACCTTAGATTTGATTTACTAAGATTACTCTTAATCAGTTGAACAATTTATTTTAAATTCAAAGTCATTGTGAGGTAAAATAAAGCAGCTCCTTCTAGTCATTTTTAGATGACTCTTTGATTGAAACAATTATTTTAGCAGTAGGCAATTAAAAAAAAAGAAAGAGTCAAATAACAATAAAAAAGAGTTCATTAATGAACACAAACCTGATATATTTGATAATGATCTGTGATTATATTTTTATTAAAAAATATAAACATTGTCAAGGTTTGTGTTGTTTAACTAAGAAAATCTGATAAACAATACGAACAATGTTCGTAAGTCCACTCACTTGTATACTTTTCTGACTTCATGTGTGCTCTAAACATTAAAGCAAATGTGATGGTTTGAACTTCGGCTTTCTTTCTTTAATGAGATAACTATTTAAAAACAGGGATAAGTTTTTTGTTTTATTTTTGTGGAGGGAGCTATGAGAAGGAGGAAGAGACAAGGGGAGGGAGAGCAATTTCCAAGTAATATAAATGATAAATTATCTAACCACTCCAATTGTTTTTATTGGCCATTCAGTGTTTTTTTTACAAAAAAAAACATGTTTTGTTTGCTTCAGCGTGCCGAATGTTCACCTGATGATTTGCAAAATATCATTATTTTAGGAGTAATTAAATAACTCAACTTCCAGGTCAAGTTCAAGATTATCAAAATCACCCTGCCATTGGTAACATATAACCAAGTTCCTGTTCCATGTTCCATTTTTGGGAGGATATTTTTTTCTAGACAAAAGCTATGAGAAAAAAACATTTTTACTTAAAATTCCCCTGTTATGGGGCTTTTAGTTGAGTAAAGGCTAGAAATAATGTCTTGATAAAAACACTAATCAAATACGCAAGTATTTTTTATTTTAAAAATCAAAATTTCTTTAAACTGAAAAACAAAAGTGAAGCAGTTCTAAAATGAAGTAAATATAAATAAAAACAAAAATAACCTGATGTAGAGTTTTTCAAAAAAAATGAACAATTGAAGTTTGGGAAATAAAAACTTATAATTAAACCAATAACCAAGACTGCTAACAAAAGAAATGTTTTTGTAGAATATGAAGATTCTAAAAAATAAAAATAAAAAAATTCAAAATAAATAAATTTCAAACAAAATAAAAAAATAAAAAAATAAAAATGTATTAAAAACTTAAAGTTTTATAAAAGCTTTTTCAGAAAAGTTTTGAAAATAAAAATGTAAATTTGATTTTGTATTTGTGTCACAACTTTAAAGCTGAAAAAAACATTTATAAATGTTCGTTAGTTATTGTTTTTATTGTTAATGGAAAAATTGTTACTTTTAGTGAGAAAATATTTTTAGTGTAAAAATATTTAAAATTTTATTTAACAATTGGTTTTAACACTTTTTCCTAAAAAACTTTATTTTTGATCATTATTCATAATATTATCCTGAATACTTAATTATTGATCATTATTTATTGTTACCCAGAATTCTTCTCTTGCTAACTATAAGTAAGTATAAATGAAATTTTTTAAAGGATTTTAATTCTATTTAATTTTTTTTTTTTTAATTTTAATTTTTTTCTGTTGCATGTTCTGCTGCCTTGTAGGATTTACTTTCTATAGACTAAAAGAAGTGTACTTCCTGTTATCAATACTAACTAATATCTGTCATGTCGAGGTGATATCTTATTTTGTCTATAATTAGAGTCTAAGTCTAAATTACTGAAGCACACCTGGAATTTACTAGGTTTGTATGTTTTTGTTTTGTCTAAAACTCTGGCAAGGTCTTCACTCACTCATAACTACACCTATAACTAATGCTTATAGGACATAATATTATGACATAATATTATGTCGGAATTATTTTCTGCTGACATAAAACATGTCAGATATTTTTTCTATCGACATATTTTGACATAATTTTATGTCTGAATTGATTTCTGCTGACATGAAATATGTCAGACATATTTTCTATTGACATATTTTGACATAACTTTATGTCTAACATATTATTTTATTTCAATCTAACAAACTTATAGCGCATTTCAGCTTAATTTAAAGAGTAAAGTGAAAATAGTCTAACAGATTTTTTGCTTTTTTGCAATCAGTTATGCTTTATAAAACTTTTATTTTAATCCCTATAAGCAAAAATCAGTTGTTTTATAAAGGTCTTTTTCTGCCCTTTTTAGCGATGCATCATTTGATAGTAGTGACTAATATTGACTAGTATTGATGCATCATTTGATAGTATTGATTAGTATCGATTAGTATTGGCGATTTCCTGTTATAAGAATCTAAAAACCATCTCAAGCTGAGTTTTTATTACTGAAAGTGGTTTTTATTAGTATGACTAAATTTAAAATTATTCTTTTAATTAAAATAATATTAGAAAAAAACATTATCATTTATTTTTAATTAATAGTTGATCTTGAAAAAGGTTTCATAATGAAAAATTGAATTCAAAAGATTCTAATAATTTATAACTAATTACGAATAATATATTTATAATTATAATATTTATGATACAGTTATCATTAAAAAAACTGACAATTGCATTATAATTGCATAGTTAACTGCCATAAACTTGCATAAAATGTTTTGAGTGAAATATATATTTTAATAATTATTTATTTTGTTTTTCTTACGATTTAAAGTCAAAAATGGAGAATAATTTATTAAATGAACAAGTGAAAACTCAATTTGAAATAAATAAAGAAGGAGGAAAATGTAAAACGTGCAAAAAATTTTACAAAGGCAAATTAAGTAACCTCAAATATCACCTTCTTCGAAAACACAAAGAAAAAGCCGACGAAATTGAATTAGTTGAAGCTACCCCAGCTACAAGGCATCGAAATGACGATGAAATTCAATTAATTAAACAAATCAAGCTAGAAGTTGATGTAAATCAATTAATTGGAGAAATGATTCGATTAATGATGCGCAGTAACTTGTCTTTAGCATCAGCTGATGAAATCGGACAAATGTCCTTAGTAATGCACTCAAAAAATTCAATATTTTTATAAATCGTCACAGCATGAAACGCTACATTCAACATGCATGTGAAAATATTTTTTTGCTAATAAGAGAAGAAACTGAAAATGTTCTTATGTCGTTGATGTTCGATAGTGCGTCGCGATATGGAAGAAACGTGTTTGGAGTTAGTTGCAGATATATCAAGGACGGGGAAATACTTGACAGAACCTTAGGCATAATTACTCAAGAAGGTCGACAGTTTGGCGAAATTTTGGCTGCTCAATTGGAAAATGTGATTGGAAAAATTGGAAAATGTGCTAATGATATCTACACAACTTGCACAGATCAGGGAAAGAATATGATGAAGGCTTCAAATATTCTCCAAAATGCACAAGATCAAATGAAAGTAATCCTTGAAATTTATGGTGACGAATTTATAGATTTCGAAGACGAAGAAATTGATATTGGCGCTTTAGAGAAAGAAGAAGGGAATTATAGTGAAGCCCACACTGTTTGCGTTGAAAAATCGGTAGGATTGTTCTGTTCAGCCATGTTTTGTGGCGCACATGTGTGCGCCACAAGCTAGCTGCCAAGGACGTAACGTCAATGTTTAAAGATGCATTGAATAATGTTAGAAAGGTTGCTATTGAATCCAAAACAGTAGCATATATTCAAACATATAAAAATCTAAAAAAGCCTCGTATGGACATTGCACCCCGTTGGGATTCCACTTTTTTGATGATAAAAGATTTTCATACCAACTCAGAATCATATCATAGGATAAGACACGACAAGTTAAAGTTAAATGATGCATCATGGAGCTTAATAGATGAATATTTCAACGCATTTTTACCAATACATTCGGCCATGATGGATTTTCAATCACCAAAATTATCAATGAGTGAATTCTACGTTCGATGGATTCAAATGAAAATAGAAATCGAGGACGTTCCAGCAGGTGATTTGGGATTAAAATTGTTACTGACCAACGCAATTAATACACGAGAACAAGTTTTTTTTAAATGTGAAGCCTTTATTGCTGCTTTAGTTCTGGATCCTAGATTTTCCTTTACATCGGGTCATTAACTGTTTAATACAGAACTGTTGAATAAAGGAATCACACAGTTGATCAAAATCCATCAAAAACTTTGCACTCGACAAGAACAGTCAAATTCTTCATCAACAGAAGAATCCATACAATTAAATGCGTCATGTTCATCAAATACTTCTGAAGAGATACTTCCGATGAACTCAGAAGATGTTGAAGCTGAAAAATTACGCCGTTTCATTGAATATACTGGAGGAGGAACAAGGCAAGGTATTGTTAATGCATCTTCAGAATAAGATGAAAATATTCGTCAACTAGTTTTAAAATGGGCTCTTAATGAAGCGCGAGTGACATTTGATGTTGAACTCAACATTCTTGCTTACTGGAAGAAAAATCAAAAAACAAAATGGGATCGGCTCTATGAAATTTCGCAAGTAGTTTACCGTGCAGCGTTCTCCAGCGTAAAAGTTAAACGTGATTTCTCTGGATTCGCTTTGGTTTATAGCCATCTACGTACTCGCATTTCAAATGATTTCTTAAACTCCATCATGGTGATAAAAAACAATCTGGATTTAATTGATAAAATAAAATTCGTTTAAAAAACTTGTTTACTTATTTAAAAAACAATTTTCATTTTTTTTTTAGTCTAACAACTGTTTTTCTACAAGGTCTCTTAATTTGCAATAGAAACTTTTGAGATTTCATTTTTCATTATGAAAACTTTTAAGGAAGTGTCAATTGAACCTGTCATTTTGAAAAGGACACAAGTCCAAAACTTTTAACAATTAGTTAATAAATTTAAATTAAAAATTTCTGTATAATTTAAATTTTTTTATAAAAAATAAAAGTTACATAAGTTATATATGTTTTTGATTTATCTACTTTTATGTTAAATTTCTTTCGTAGAGTAGAAATTATTTTATTAAAAACCATGTTTTGTTAATTTTTAATAGTTTAAATAAATGGACTTGTGCCCTTTTCAAAATGACAGGTTCAATTATTTTATTGTTAAATAAATCATAACTATTATAACAATAAGAATATTATTCGAAATTAGTTATAAGTTACTACCGGTTAGTCTTCTTAATATGAATTTAATGAGCTGAATATAATTTTTGCGAAATATTTTAAATTCTTCAGCTTAAAGGAATTTAATTTGGCACAAAATTTTTGAAACTATGTGATTTTTTCATAGAATCTTTTGAATTTAATTTCTCAAAATAAAATATTTTTCAGGATCAACTATTAATTAAAAATAACTGAAACTGAAAGTGTTTTTTTAATATTATTTTAATAAAAAAAAATAATTTTAAGTTTATTCATACTAATAAAAACCACTTTCAGTAATAAAAACTCATCTTGAGATGGTTTTTACATTCTTATAATGGAAATTGTCAATATTAATCAATACTAATCAATAGGGATGGTAGTTTTACTTTTTTTTTGCTTACTCGAGTAAGTTAATATTTATTAAAAAGTAAATTACATAAGTAATTTGAAACGTTTTATGTAAATTTACATTTCCCTATAAGTAAATTATTTTTTTGAAACGACTTTTACTTTTTAAAGTAAGACGTTTTACTTTCAAAAAAAAGTTATGTGAAAGAAGTTTACATCAAAAAGTAATTTACTTTTACATGTAAAAGGAAGTCACGTGAAAAAACTATTTTACTTTTACATTTAAAAATTAATTACTTTTGAAAATTACATTACATAATATAAAAGTTTCTCAAACTGTAATTTACATTTGCTTATAAAAGTAACTAATTAAAAAAAATTATATTATAAAGTAACTTGCATATGAAAGTAAATTACATAAAAGTATTATGCTACCAAATGTAAATTAAATTTACAAATAAAATAATATTTTTTAAGTAGGAATTTTTTATTTTAAAAGTAATAACAAATCTTTATTAAAAATAAATTACATTAGAGCCGTAACCAGCTTTTTTTGGTCTTTGAGATAGCTAACTTCCAGACATGGAGCAAACTCCAAACATTTATATGATTATACTTATGTCAAATAAGGATGCTATGCATAAAAATGCGATGATTGGAGGCTGGGAACAAAAAAGCCCAAAATTTTGTTCCCCCCTGCCCCAAATGTGAGACCAACAAGTTGATGAATTATTTTTTGTACTGTTTTTAACTAGACTAATATTAATCGATAAATTTTAAATTTCATAGTAAAATATTTTGGCTTTCAAAAATTATGACCATATAAAGTTTAAACCCCCCTCAATTTGAGGGGGTTATAAATTTTATATGGTCAATATTTTTGAACGCTGAAAGATAATACTATCAAACTTAAAATTTATCGATGAATATAAGTCTAGTTGAGAACAGTACAAAAAATATTTCATCAACTTGTTGCTCTCACGTTTGGGGCAGGAGGGGGGCACAAAATTTAGGGCTTTTTATGTTCCCAGCCTCCAATCATCGCAAATTTTTGCAAAGCATCCTTATTTGACATAAGTATAAATATATAATTGTTTGGCGTTTGCTCCATGTCTGGAAGTTAAAGACCGAAAAAAGCTCTGTACATAAAAACAAATTTAAATTAGATAAGCTAACATTTTATATAAATTGTTAAGTAAATTAAAAGTAACTTATATAAAGTAAGCAACTAAATTTACTTATATTTTAAGATAACTTTGACATGTTCTTGTATAAGTGAAATGAAAAAAAGAAAAACTTTAAGGCACTAACATTTAGTTTGCCGCAACATTCAATTTGCGCGGTTTTAGGTATTTCTTTCCTGTAAAGTTTGAAAATATCAATAATAGGTTTCCACCCATGATTAAAACCTTCTCTAGTTCCGGTCCATGACAGTTTTAACTAATACAACCCTTCTCTGAATCAAACTGTCTCAAAAATGTACACTATCTGGCCAACCATTCGAAAGGTCTGGAATTTAGACAAAGCTGAAATAAGGCATTTAGCAGAAGGCGCATATACCCATGGGTGACTCAGAAAGGGTAGTTTATTAGAAAAGAAAATAATTGGCCTAGTTGTTAGTCTTCTTTTACAATTTTTTTGCGTAAATGTATTTATTATTTAAAATTTAAGGAAAGTTTAAATTTGTCCTGAATTATGGGAGCTATAACACCATGGCCTGAAGATTAAAGAGCCCCGAACTTTATTAAGAGGACTCATTATTTTTGTAAAGATTTTTCGCCACTTTGATACAAAAAAAGTCCACCTGCTTAAGAATATCTTTTGGCTCTAAAAGTCTTATATCTTTATCTAAGTGTATTATCAGTGGCCTAGCTACTGCAAGGCCAGTATAAACAAAACTTACGGTCCCACAAGCAACTAAACCAAGAACCGCAAGGCTTAGAAGCACTAAGATATATTTAAAGAGTTTTTTTGTTTGTTTTTTTAAGAAAAGTTATCGCTCCAGAGAAACAGTAATTGAGCACCTTGGCCACGTATGTCTACTAGCAAAATACACTTTGCTTGGCCGTTGTGTAATATACCTATACCCCAAGCTGTAGCGTAAAAACGATTTATAAGTAGATAAAGAAATAAAAATTGTGGTGCTTAGAGCCTGTAAACAAAAATGCCCTTAAACATTTACCATCCCTACTACAAATGTGAGGGCAACAAATTAGTAATTTTTATTGTTTTTGTTTTCTTACACTAAGTTTACATCCTCGCCAAATGAAGTGGTTGTTTCAATCTTTTTCTAAACATTCTTATGTGATAAGGAAGGACACACTTAAGTTTGGTACTTTAGTATGTTTTTGTTTATACCACAACATTGCCTAATTTTAAAGAAAATTTAATAAGAAATCTTATAAAAACCATTTTGACCAAAGTTATTGCGTTTACATAATTATATTATTAATACATCTCATAATTTACGAGCGCAAATTTTGAGATGTAATATTGATGTAATTATTAAAGACATCATTGTGTTATTGGTTATTTGGTTATCCATAAAGTCTTTAAATGAGTTTAATGTGCTTTTTAACAACACGTTAAAAGGTTTTTAGAAAACCTCATTTGTACGTAACTATATAATAATATTATTAGTTAAAGAAGAGGCTATTGATTAATTAATAGTAATTGGTTGTTGATAAAAGAAATCGTTGCACGTACAAATTGTAAAACTTTTTTACATTTTCCTAAACGTTCTTATGTGATATAAACAAGAACATACTTGAGTTTGGCACTTAAGTATGTTTTATTTACCAAAAGTATATTTATTAACCAAAGTCATTGGTTTTTCAGAATCATAATATTACATCTCAGAGTTTACGCAAGTAGACATCATTATATTATTGGTTACCATAAAGTCTTTAAATGAGTTTAATATGGTTTTTAACAACACATTTAAAGACTTCATTTGTACGTAGCTATTAATAATATTATTAGTCAAAGATGCTGTTGATTAAGTAACTTTAATAGGTTTGGTAATAAAGAATACGCCGCATTTTCAAATTATGAAACTTTTTTAAATCGCTTTTAATGTGGTATAATACCACGCAATACTTGTATTTAAATCCATTTAAAGTTAAATCATGTATTTTGTTTAATTTATATTTTCATGGATAAAATTTTTTTAAACCATTTTATTTATATGTTGAAAAAAATAAAAAATTCAAAATTTCTGTTATTTATGCAATATTTTTTCTGTTTTAGTATGTTATTTTAGAAAAAGGTGAACCTTTTTCTAAAATAACATACTAAAACAGGAGAATTTGGTACTTCAGATACATATATTTTAATTTTTTAGATATATTTTCAAAAAATATAAAACTATAATTGTCAACTTAAATAAGGTTGCTAAACTCAAACTTCAGAAAAACAAATGATCATCAATTTTTAATGACAAGTTTTTAATGTCTTTAATATGTACGGATATTTAGAGGCTTGGCAATAGGACTATTTTTGTCTACTTCTTTTCCCCGCCTTTCGTATATTTTACAAAAGAAAATTAATAATTTGTAACGGCAAATTAAGAAAAATAAAAAGTTATAAAAATTAACAATCCATCACTGTATTAAAGAATGTCTTTATATAATAATAAAAAAAAAAACCAATGACGAAATTATATTTTAAAAAAAATTAATTTGATAGTTATCGAATCCCATTTAAATCCCCTAAATTGTTGGGGAGGTTGCTCAAAATTTATATGCTTATAGTTTTTGAACATTAAGAGATTATTGCGTGATATTAGAGCCTTGTTAATGAACTTAAATTTAGTTTAAAATGTTAAAAAAATGTTTTTATAAATGTTATAAACTCATCATTCTCACACCAGTGGTATAAATGGGAAGTCAACATTTTTAAGGGTTTATTTTTAGCAGACTCCGATTATCGCAATACTTTTGAAAAGCTTTACATAAACATGAATATATAAATGTTTTGAGTTTGCTTCATGTCGTTACATAAAGTTAAGTTCTCAAACAAAAACAAAAAGCTTGCTACGGGCCTGATTTTAAATTTGTGATTGGAATCTGGTTGTTTAAATATTATGATTTGCACTTTTGTTATTTTTTTTACTTTAAATTTTTTGAAAATTTAAAATAAAAAAAGTAACAAAAATTTACTGAAAAAAAAAGAATTTGATGTTATTTCATCTGTATGATAAAACAACATCAAGACAATCTTCTTCACAATCGACCATATAAGTTTAAACTTGAAAGTGTGCTTTTTTGAACTATCCTACTAAATACGCTATATTCAATAAATTAAAATAAGCGGTTTTTGCGGTTATAAAAAGTTATATAATTTTTTTCAATTTAATTACTTTTACATTTATACTTTTTTAACTTTAATTTTTTTTTTCAAATTAATCTTGATGTTATTTACATCAGTTGTTTGAAAGTTTTTTTTTGAAAGACTGTCTGGTTTAATGTTCTTGGTTTGGAAATGGCTCTACATTTTGCAATTTTATTCTAAGATTTGTATTTTGGCTTCCTTTATTCAGCGTGGTTGTTAAAAACCAATCTAACCAAAAAAAGTTATTTCTGGAAATGACCAACTCGAATAATTGTTAGATAATAGAATAATAAAGGAATACTTGTTTTCTGGAATGGACTAATTGAATTTAGTTCATTCCAGACAACAGTTTTATGAATAGCTATTAATAAATAAACAAAAAAATTAATTTTATTTTCTGAGTGGCTGTTTCGACGAGAGCTGACCATTGCCGTCCCGAATGGGAGTGAGGGGGTATCCCCCACCCCAAAGCTATTATATATGCATTTGAGTTAGCACATTTAGTTGGCAAGTTTTGAAGTATTGTTGGCAAATATCAAATATCGAGGACCCTTTTTTTGTGTGCGTGTGTGTCTCTAGTTGGCAAAAAACACATAGGATCCCCTCCTCAATCAGAGACCTCTTCGGGACGGCTCTGACAACAACCACGCTAAATAAGAGAAGCGAAAAGCAGCAGCATAACAAATACGCTCGGCTCATTTACGGTAAAATTTTATCGAGGCTACTAACTTATTACCTCCCGAAAAAAAAATTAATACTGAAACAATTAAATCAAAAAAATGTTTTCAAAGCTTTTATGCAAAAAATCTTTCTTTCTAAAAAGTTATAAACCCCAACTTTAAAGAAAAATAAAATATTAGAGAAAAAAAGTAAGGGTACGACCTCCTTGCCCAGGAAACAAACTTAACATACACGTTCATCGGGACTACACCAATGCTTTCAAGATAAAGTAAAATGAAAGTAAAGCCGGAATGATAAAGTAAAACTAAAAAAAAAAAAGATTCAAAAAAGTGGAGTTCTCTCCCGTGCTCTGAAAACAATTTTAATTTGTACTTTTATTAAGTTTACACAAACGCTGGAAGGTTTACACATGCATGAATTACCCATAGCTTAGAAATTATGCCCCCTTTCCCCATCTTCCCCCAACAAACTTTCATTATGGCCATTAACCTAGTCTGCTAAACAAACAAAAAGAAATAAAAAATCAGTGATTATTTAGCAGCCCCTATTAGTACTCATGCGACAGGGAGCCCGTCTCTATACTGCTATTATAGGCTATATTTCCCCCTAATTATAATAGAACTACCCTTTACGATATACGAGAAAAAAAACAGGCAATAGATTTGAATACGCTACCTATCTCAAAACTTATGTTAAATCAACATGAAATGACTGTTCTTTGAGAAAGTAAATAATATAACTTACTTTTTACTTACTTACCAAGTAAAGTATAAAATTTCAAAGAAAAAAATTACTTTTATTTGTAAAAGTAAATAATTTTTTCAAATTACTTTTGTGTACGCTATTTTTGCTAATTACTTACTTTTACACGAAAAAGTAATTTGTTGTTACGATGAAGTTTTATTTTACTTTGTAAAGTAATAATGAAGCCAAAAAGCAACAAATTTGTTAGACTATTTTCACTTCACTATTTAAATTAAGCTGAAATGCGCAATAAATTTGTTAGATAGATTTTTTCTTCAAGAATATCAAACAGCAAATATGTCAGATATAAATTTATGTCAAAATATGCCCATAGAAAATATGTCTGACATATTTTATGTCAGCAGAAAACAATTCAGACATAAAATAATGTCAAAATGTGTCCATCGAAAATATGTCTGACATATTTTATGTGAACAGAAAATAATTCAAACATAAAATTATGTCAAAATGTGTCCATAGAAAATATGTCTGACATATTTTATGTCAGCAGAAAACAATTCAGACATAAAATAATGTCAAAATGTGTCCATCGAAAATATGTCTGACATATTTTATGTGAACAGAAAATAATTCAAACATAAAATTATGTCAAAATGTGTCCATAGAAAATATGTCTGACATATTTTATGTCAGCAGAAAATAATTCAGACATAAAATTATGTCAAAATATGTCGATAGAAAATATGTCTGACATATTTTATGTCAGCAGAAAATAATTCACACATAAAATTATGTCAAAATATGTCCATAGAAAATATGTCTGATATATTTTATGTCAGCAGAAAATAATTCAGCCATAAAATTATGTCAAAATATGTCGACAGAAAATATGTCTGACATGTTCTATGTCAACAGAAAATAATTCAGACATAAAATTATGTCAAAATATGTCGATAGAAAATATGTGGGACATATTTTATGTCAGCAGAAAATATGTCTCAGACGTATTTGACAGATAACAACCCTGATAAAAATATTAAATTATCTTGTATTACAGCTATTTATTTTTATTATTTTTTCAATGTTAAATCACCTATCCAAGTTAGAGAAGGCCACTACAGTCAAGGGGGCTTTTTTAGTTGTTATTGGTGGGGATCGAACTCGGAACTTCTTGCCTATTAGGTGAGCGCTCTACCACTTCACCACTATTGCATATTTAATGTATAACAGAAAGGTTTTATATCATACACTAAATGGAGGTCGAAAGGGCTAGTGTTGCTAAGATATTAAACATTTTTGATAAAGTCTGTCAAGTTGGTCTTTTTTACATCAAGTAAGGTTTCCTTATCTTATTGTGCTTGTCATTTAGCAATGCTGAATATCATATTTGTCCCTGTATTGAATACTTCTATACTTGG